>NC_053028.1:409101353-409249588 GCF_003073215.2 Triticum urartu
TGTGATGACACGTATGCTATAGAGAATAGTGATAACAATGAAACTTGTCATCTTGATTTCAATTTTCAATCCCATGATAGTTATTTTGTTGAATTTGCTCCCACTATTCCGAATGAGAAGAATTTTGCTTATGTGGAGAGTAGTAAATTTTCTATGCTTATGAATCATGAAAAGAATGCTTTATGTGATGGTTATATTGTTGAATTCATTCATGATGCCACTGAAAATTATTATGAGAGAGGAACATATGCTTTTACATATTGCAATAATATCAAGTTTCCTCTCTATGTGTTGAAAATCTTGAAGTTATCCTTGTTTTACCTTCCTATGCAAGTTGATTTTTGTTCCCACAAGTTTTTTGCTCACAAAATCCCTATGCATAGGAAGTGGGTTAGACTTAAATGTGCTTGTCATATGCTTCATGATGCTCCTTGTCGGCGTTGTAGGAATGGGGGTCCCCAGACTTGCCTGCCTGTGGCCTGCGGCGTGGCTCAAAGGGGGCCCCAGCGCGGCCCATCTTCACCAACACAAACCCAAGACCCTCGCGAGGGGCCAAGCCTCGCGGGGCGGATGACGCGGAGCTTCCTCAGGCGCGGCCTCGTCAGGCTGGCTCACGAGGAGGTGGAGAGATCAAGGTGGGGTACCTCACGAGGTGCCCGTGACGCAAGCCATGACGACCAGGGGTGCTAGGCGGGTGCCAGCCCGCGCAGCGCCCTCCCTTCCCCTTTGGTGCAAAGGGGGCAAGTGCAGCCGCAGAGTACCGAGGTATCAGGCAAAGGTTGCCATTTCGGTGCAACGAGACCAAGACCAGGAGGACTACGAGACGGAGGTCACCGTGGAGCCCAAGACGACGTCATCACTAGAGCTTTGCGCAGGCGAAGACTACTTTTGTCAGGATAGTTGATACTAGCTATCCCCCTTCAAATTAGCCCGCCATTGTTGGCTCCCTTCCCACTCGATATTTGGGAAGAGGACCAGGGCCTCTATAAATAGGACCAGCCACCCAGAGAGCAAGGGGACAAGACGGAGAGTAGGCAGAGGCAGGGAAAGAGAGAAAGAGAGAAGATCAGAAAGAGAGAAAGAGAAAGGTGACTGAACTCCTCCCAGTAGTTCATCACCCCAGCCAAGAACACACCCTCGCGAGGCTGCTCTTCCTTGTATTGTTCATCATCATCAGCCCAAGAGGCAATCCACCACACCACACACTGGAGTAGGGTATTACACCACAACGGTGGCCTGAACCAGTATAAACCCTGTGTCTCTTGCGTTGTTCTTTCCTTAGTTCAGATCCTAGCAAGGCGGAGGGGTGCAGGTAGGTAGGAGGCGAAATCTCCACGCGCACCCCAGTGTTCGAACCTCAAGGGTCTGCCGGAACCCGAAATCCGACATTTGGCGCGCCAGGTAGGGGTGCGCCGGGATTCGTCTTCCACCACCCCGTTCTCCTCCGACCATCACGCCCATGCCTGACGCTCGTCAGGCCCGCGCCAAGCGCCGGGCCGCGCTCGCTTCCCGCGTCACCCAGACGGCCCCTGTCGCCGGGCGACCTCGCCGTTCCCCGTCACCTGCCGTCAACGCTGCCACCGGCCCGGCGGGGGATGAGCATCAAGCGTCGTCCCAGCATCCGTCCGTGCGGCAAGACGGCCGCACTGCAACTCCCTCGCTCACCCCAGCTGGTTCTTCATCCCGCGCGCTCCGCGCGCCCATGGAGGCTCGGGCTGCACTCATCGCGGCGAACGAGCTCCTGCGCTACCGTCCCATCGACGACGTCTACGAAGAATGGCTCGACCGCGTCGCCGAGCTTGTCCGTGCCGCAGGGGGCTCTCCTGCGCCGTCCGTTCCGCTGCACCGCACCCCGCCCCGCGCGGGCAGTGAAGCTCCGGCGGCACCCTGGCCGCCTCCTCCTCAGGAAGGCGCCATGGCTCCAAGGCGCGTGGCCCCTGGGCAGAACCCGCTCCGTTAGGCGCCAGCGCAGCAAGAGCAGAGTTGTCAAGAAGTCCCTCGCCCGCAAGAAGCTGCCCGGGCGCTCCCTGCTCCAGCACGTCGCGACCATGCTCCTGCTCCCGCGCGTCAAGACCCCGCACTGCTCCCAGCTGCAATGCGTGGGGACATGCAAGACCAAGTTCCCCGTCATCCAAGGCCTCCCGTGGCCACAGCAGGCTGCCGCGCCTTCACTGCCGAGCTACGCAACGTCGCGTGGCCCGGCAAGTTCAAGCCAGACCTGCCTCCTCACTACGACGACACGGCTGACCCTGCGGAGTTCCTCCAGCTCTACGAGCTGGGCATCGAAGATGCCAACGGAGACGAGAAGGTCATGGTGAACTGGTTCCCCATGGCACTCAAGGACGGGGCCCATACTTGGCTCCTGAACCTGGCTCCAGGCACAATCTCCTCCCGGGACGAGATGCGCACCCGCTTCATCGCAAACTTCCAAGGCACTCGCGGCCGGCCACCCGCCGTGAGCGACATGCGCCGCATCAAGCAACAGCCCGGGGAGACCCTGCAGAAGTACATCCAGCGCTTCAACAACGCGCGCCTCAAGATTCCCAAGGTGACTGAGGAGGCCATCATCTCGGCCTTCTCCGACGGCGTGCGCGACGTCAAGATGAAGGAGGAGCTGGCGATGCATGAAGACCTATGCACTTCCCTGGAGCTGTTCAACCTGGCAACCAAGTGCGCCAGGGCCGAGGAAGGGCGTCTCTCCCTCCTCGAGCTACCTGCCGCAGACCCAGAAGAGAAGAAGCCCAAGGCCAAGGACGTGAAGCGCAAGGGGGCTGCCATGCTCGCGGCAGAACCAGACACCAAGCGGGGCAGAGATCAGCCTGAACCTTCCAAGGGCAGCCGGTACTGTGTGTACCACGGCCTCCACACCCACAACACCAACGAATGTCAAGAGCTCCGAGCCGTGCGAGAAGGAAGGATCGGCCGTCGCCCTGACCGTAGTGACCGGGGCCACGGCCGAGGAGGAGGAAGGAACACAGGACGCTGGGAAGACCGTGGCCCGCGCCAAGGGTGGCGCGATCAACCTCGCGAGGATCGCTGGCAAGACCCGCCTCGCGAGGGAGGCTGGAGAGATCAGCCTCGCGAGGGAGACTGGAGGGATCAGCCTCGCGAGGATCGCCCGCAAGGCAACGCAGGCCTCCCACCGCTGCCGCCGCAGCCAAGGAGAAACGAGGACCGCCACCAGGACGAGGGGGCTGGGGGCTTCCAGGAGCCCCGCGCGATCGCCTGCATCCTGGGCAGGGCGCAAGCCCCAGCCTCTCAGCGCATCTTCAAGCAGTTCGCCCGCGAAGTGAACGCAGTCCTCCCCAGGCTCGAAGCCACGCGCCCTCTCAGGTGGTCGGCATGCGCCATCATGTTCAGCTCAGCAGATCATCTCAAGTGTGCGGCTACAGCCGGAGTTCTCCCGATGCTTTGTTCCCCAATCATCAGCAAGGTGGTGGTCACCAAGACCCTCATCGATGGCGGTGCAGGGCTCAACGTCCTGTCCGTGGAAACATTCAACAACCTCCAAGTGCCCTACAGCCAGCTTCAGCCAACCAAGCCTTTCTCCGGTATCACCGACAGCTCCACGGTCCCGATTGGGCAGGTTCGCCTCCCTGTCACCTTCGGGGCACGCGACAACTACCGCACCGAGCTCATTGACTTCGACATCGCTCACATTCGCCTGCCGTACAACACCATCCTTGGGTACCCAGTGCTGGCCAAGTTCATGGCCGTAACTCACCACGGCTACAACGTCCTCAAGATGCCAGGAAGCGGCGGAGTCATCACGGTTCCATGTGAAGAAAAGGACACGGTGTGTTCCCTGGAACGAGCCTTTCAGGCCGCGTCACTGGAAGACCCGGATCGTGGAGGCAGGAGGCCTCCCGAGACCGCCCCTAAGAAGAAGAAGACATCGTCCGGCCCGACTACTCAGGAGGCAGGCCCCTCTGGGCCCGCGCTTGCCCAGGGGGAACCTCCTTCCATCGCATAGGAAAGCGCGCCCGGCGCCCTCCTCAGGCAGGGCTCGGGGGCTCTCCCCTGGAGGGCCACCGACCTAGCCAGGGTCACGAGGGAGGCGCTTGGGCACCACCTAGAGGCGTGTTTCGAAGCACGTTTCCCTCAAGAAGGAGCAAGGCAAGGAGACCCAGACCCCCAGGAGTTCGTCAGCAAGGCCATTCAGGAGCTACAGGAGTCAAGAGTCATGAAGGGCGGCCGCCGCCTACCCGCAGTGGCTCCCCATCCAGGCGAGGATGGTGGGCTGCGCGTCTGCGTCGACATACCAGGGCTCAACTGAGTCGCCTCTCTGGAGCGCCTCTGGCCCTCGCGAGTGGGGAGCTGCGGAGGCCAACCCCACTGCTACGTTCGCATGCCTTACGGCTTGCCGAACGCAGCTGACATGTACCAGCGCCTCATGAGGGGCATCATGGGGGCATGAGAGGCCAGGCGTTCCACAGCCCTGGCAGGGATGGAGATGGCCCGTGAGGAGCCGCCAGCGCCTCCGGAGCCTCCCGAGGCCCCTGGGCCTGGGGGCTCGTGAGGATCGGCTCCCGCAGCCCACCGAGCCTGCTACATCAACGCTCCTTCGTCTTTAACATCGTCAGGTGACATCTTTCGAGTTTTATTTCCAGCTGGGAGCGCCCCCCAGGGCTGCATTATTCCCAGGCCGCGTGGGTCTGTCCCTGCGGCGTGTATCCCTTTTTATTCCATGTTAGCCTACCTTGTTGGGGGCGCCCCTCGGGCCGCATGATCCCCAAGCTGCTCAGGCCAGGCCCAGCGGCATGTATCCCATTTGCATTTATTTCCGATTATGCGTTAGACCCACCATGCTTGATTATTTTATGCCGGTCCACGGCACCTCTTCTTCTCCATGACGACCACTTGCACGTTAAAGGGGGGGTACCTGAGCATCACGACTCAGGGCTCTTACTGGCTCTCCAGCCCTCACCCTCTGGCCTTGTCCATGGCAATCGCGACCTGGCATACCAGCGACGGCTGCGACTAGCTCGAGGGCCGGGACCCGAGGACGTAGAGTGCCGACGTCTAACCAAATTTGCAGGGACACATCACAAGATAAGGCCCAGTGCCAGGCGCAACCCGCCTAGAGGTAGGGCCCCGTGAGTCCCGCGCTGGCTCACGGGTGCCTAGATACACCTCGCCAGGCCCTACCGTGCCAGCCACGTGTCAGGGCGGGGCTGTACATGCCCCGGGGGCTCCTCCCGGAGGGGGCCCCCTCCCACGTACCAGTGGAAGCACCATGCTCCGTGCTGGCTGACGACACTGCCGAGGAGCGGCTATGCCCGTACACATACGGTAGCACTATGCTCCGCGCTGGTGATAAACAACTGAGGGTGGCCCCCGGGCCACACCAACCTCAGGGAGCCCAGAGCTCAGTGTCTAGCCTCATCGTAACTCCTCCCCTCGGGAGTGCCGCGCGAGGGGGCTGGGCACGGGGGCTGCGCCTGGGTCACACCCAGACGCACGCCGCTCAGCCAGGTCCCCCCGGGCCTGGTTCGTCACACGTCTCTCCCCGAGCGGAGCCAAGGTACGAAGGCCGTTTGAGCGTCAAGGGGGACTCCTGAGCATCGCGACTCAGGAGCCTAACTGGTCATGTGGCCCCTCACTCCGTGGCCCCGTCCTGGTTTCCGGTCGGGACCATCGGTGGGTGAGGCATGCGCGCGGCCGGGCCCTGCAGACGTAGAACGGTAGATCCACCCGCATCACACCTCCCTACTTGCTGTTCATGCGCCAAGGGGGACTCCTGAGGATCGCGACTCAGGAGCCTAACTTGTCACGTGGCCCCTCACTCCTTGGCCCGTCCTGGTTTCCGGTCGGGACCAACGCTGGGTGAGGCATGCGCGCGGCCGGGCTCTGCCAGCGTAGAACATAAGCAAGTAGGAAGGAACGGCGCAAATTTCAAGAAGTTCAAAAGCAAATATTACAGTCCACACTATTATCTCGATGCCAAACGCAAGTTCAAACGCCTCCCCGAGGCATGATACATGTGCAGGAATTAAAGGCAGGACAGGAGCCGCGACGGAGTCACTTGTCGGCGATGGAGCAGCGTGGATTGAGTACGCCTCACGGAGCGGTGGGGTTGGCGGCGCCTTGCTTCGGCTTGGTGCTGAAGGCCCAGAACTTCCCCAACAGGGCCTCTGCGCGACCCTTCACGGCCTCGGCAGCGGCAGCGGCACGCTCGCCGCTCACTGGCTCCAGCAGGCTGTCAAGGTCGACACCGGGATCACGAAGGTAGATGTGGGTGAGGACCCGCGTCATTGCTGCAGAAGACAGGACACGCGCCTTGGCCTCGGCCGCGGGGCCAAGGCCAAGGGAGACATCTTCAAGAGCGTGAACCAGGAAGGGAAGCAGCTTGGCGGGGCCGTCCTCGGCGCCGGCCAGTGGGCTCTCCAAGCCGCTGTCGTAAAGCGTCCTTAGTGAGGAGCGAGCCCTCGCCTCCATCTCCGCGAAGGCCACGCGGTCCTCGGCAAGAACCAGGGCCTCGTTGTCCAGCTTGTCCTTCCTCGCCCCCAACTCCTGCTCTAGCGCGCCTAGGCGGTCGCGGCGTTTCTTGAGCTTGACCTCCCTCTCCTTGAGAGCCGCCTCGCGAGCCTTCACGCCTTCTTCCTGCTTTTGGCGAAGGCGGACCTCGTTCGCGAGCTGGTCCCGCAGACCTTGCAGTTCGCCCTCCAGCGTCTCACAACGACCACGGACGTCGACCACCTCCCCCAGGGCTGCATCGCGAGCAGCCTTCGCCTCAAGGACGGCCTGCTTCTCCTCGTCGCATGCCGTCGATGCCTGAACCAGCGCCGCCCGAATCGAAGCGTCGGAGCAAACCCATCCTGAAGCCAGCTCCAAGCGCCCGGCCACCAAGCGGGGGTCGGCACCAAGAAGATCCTGACGCAGTCGGTCCAGCTCAGCAACAGCACGATCCAGAACGGCCGAAGGAGTCGGAGAGACAGCAGCCAGTGGAGTAGGAGGAGAAGACGGCAGCGCGGCCACAGCATCCTGAGGCGGAGTCTGCCGCGCCCCGACAGCTGAAGTGGCGGCGGCAGGCAAGAGCACCTTGGGAGCCACTTGGGCCGTGGGGGCTGAGCTCGCCCCAGCCGGCTCAGCCAAGCCTCGTGCGGACGACCGGGCGGGAGAAGCCTGTGCGTCGCGGTCACCCTCCTTCGCAGGCAGAAGCGCTGCCACGGATGGAACCTCGGGAGCCCCCTTCGGCTTCTTTGCGGCGGGCGTCAGCCTATCCAAGAGATGCGGACGTCAAGCTTCAGAAGCAGAGCAAGAGATAAAAACAAGAATCGAGTACTTACGGGTCATCGCCAGTGAGCTCAAGTGGCCTCCGGCCAAATTTGAAGCCTGAAAGCCGGCTGGAAGGGTCAACCTCAGGAAGCTTGGAGGCGGAAGGTGCGCCTGCGGTCCGCCCCGAGGCCGGGGCAGACCCGCGGGAGATCAGCCCGGTCCTGTCCTTCTTAGGGATCAGGGGCGAGCTCCCGCCGTCCTGCTCATCGTTGTCCTCGTCGTCATCTTCGTCGTCATCCTCATCGTCATCGCTCAGAGAGAGGCGGAGAACGCGGGGCCCGCGCCGGGGAGGGGAGCCCTCGACTCTTCGTCAGTCGCCTCAGAGTCAGGCCCTTTTCCCCGCTCCCCTCCTTCCTCCTCTTTGCTGGAGTCGTCGGAGGGCACATCCACCGGTTCCTCGGGAGTTTCCATGGGCACGGGCCCATCCCCGTTGAAGACGGGCATGGACCCCACTACCTGCTCCCAGTCGTCGCGGAGGAACAAGGGCGTAGGAGCGCCCGCCAACCTCGCCACATCGCCCCCGACCAAAGATTTGAGGACAGCAGCCAGATCTCCGTCGGCTAAGGCCGCGGGGCTCGGACGGGGCCTCCACATCGGAAGTGAGTACTGCCGAAGCGGAGCCAGCTGGTGCTCCAGGAATTCCCTCAGCAGCAACGCGCCGGTCAGCTTCGCCGCCGCCATGTTGGCCAGCCTCAGATCCGCGTCCATCTTCTCCAACATCAGCTTCGCTCGGGGGTCCGTGAGCTCCACTCGACCCCAATCGCTGGAGCTCGTGGGCTGCTCCGTGGGCAAGATCAGCCGAAGGTGGATGCGCCCAGCATCCACCAAGACCCACTTGCTCCTGAAGCCCTCAATCCTTTTCTCGGGGTTCGAAATGGCAATGGCACCACCGTACGCGACGAAGCTCGCGCACATGGAAGCAGTACCATGAGAGATCCGGAGGTAGAAGTAGTGGCGCAGCAAGGCCACTGAAGGCTGCACCCCTACGTGAGCCTCGCAGTAATAGGCGAAGATCGCCAGGAGAAGGACGGAGTTGGGGTGGAGATGCAGGGCTTGTAGCTTATAGTGGCGGAGGACAGAGAAGAAAAACTCGGAGAAGGGAGGCACCAAGCCAGCAGCAATGGCACTTACGAAGAGCGGATAGAAGGTGCTCCCTTGACCCTCAGGGGTGGCGGAGCCAGCTTTGAACACCTTCGCCCCGTTGACGCCCCGCGCCGTCTCCATCCGGCGCAACCGGGCGAGGCTCGCCTCCGACACATTCGGCGGATCCAGGGCAAACGAGTACCAAGCTACGGCCGGGGGCTGACGAGGCGCCATGACTTCCTAGGTCACACGGTCGGAGTGGATCTGGAAATTTTGGAGGAAGGAAGGAGAGGCGCAAGAAAGGGGATCTGAGCAGCAACCGGGGAAAGCAAGAAGCAAAGCCTAGGTGGATGCCGCTCCTTTATCAACTCGCGCGGTTGCTAGGGTGCCCACGTCTAGTCAACCGCCATGCGGCGCCCAAGGCCGCAGGCTGTTGGGGCCCGTGGAGCTTCGCCCTTGCCCTTCCGCCTCCCTGCACGGCCAAGTCCGGGCGCGCCTTGGGCCCAGGGGCTACTGTCGGCGTTCTGGGAACGGGGGTCCCCAGACTTGCCTGCCTGCGGCCTGCGGCATGGCTCAAAGGGGGGCCCAGCGCGGCCCATCTTCACCAACACAAACCCAAGACCCTCGCGAGGGGCCAAGCCTCGCGGGGTGGACGACGCGGAGCTACCTCAGGCGCGTCCTCGTCAGGATGGCTCACGAGGAGGCAGAGAGATCAAGGTGGGGTACCTCACGAGGTGCCCGTGATGCAAGCCATGACGACCGGGGGTGCCAGGCGGGTGCCAGCCCGCGCAGCGCCCTCCCTTCCCCTTTGGTGCAAAGGGGGCAAGCGCAGCCGCGGAGTACCAAGGCATCAGGCAAAGGTTGCCATTTCGGTGCAACGAGACCAAGACCAGGAGGACTACGAGACGGAGGTCACCGTGGAGCCCAAGACGGCATCATCACCAGAGCTTTGCGCAGGCGAAGACTACTTTTGTCAAGATAGTTGATACTAGCTGTCCCCCTTCAAATTAGCCCGCCATTGTTGGCTCCCTTACCGCTCGATATTTGGGAAGAGGACCAGGGCCTCTATAAATAGGACCAGCCACCCACAGAGCAAGGGGACAAGACGGAGAGTAGGCAGAGGCAGGGAAAGAGAGAAAGAGAGAAGATCAGAAAGAGAGAGAGAGAAAGGTGACTGAGCTCCTCCGATTAGTTCATCACCCTAGCCAAGAACAGACCCTCGCGAGGCTGTTCTTCCTTGTATTGTTCATCATCATCAGCCCAAGAGGCAATCCACCACACCACACACTGGAGTAGGGTATTACACCACAACGGTGGCCCGAACCAGTATAAACCCTGTGTCTCTTGCGTTGTTCTTTCCTTAGTTCAGATCCTAGCAAGGCGGAGGGGTGCAGGTAGGTAGGAGGCGAAATCTCCACGCGCACCCCAGTGTTCGAACCTCAAGGGTCTGCCGAAACCCGAAAACCGACACTCCTGTTATGTTTCAATTCTTATCTTTTATGTGAGCATCATTGAAATTATCATGCCTAGCTAGAAAGGCATTAAAGAAAAGCGCTTGTTGGGAGACAACCCAACACCCTTACCTACTGTTTTTGTGTGTTCACATGATTAACCTACTGTAGTAATCATGTTCTATAGATTTTGTTTCAATAAAGTGCCAAGTAAGACCTTTGGGATGATCTATGGTGATAGTTGATTTGATCTTGCTGAAAAATAGAAACTTTTGCACTCAGGAAAACAATTCTCATTTTTAACAGAAGCATGATAAAATAATGATTCTTTTTGCAGAAGATTAATGAACAAATTTCTCAGGTTGTCCTAATTTTTTAGAATTTTTGGAGTTATAAAAGTATTCGAGAGCTACAGATTACTACAGACTGTCCTGTTTTTGATAGATTCTATTTTTGATGCATAGTTTGCTTGTTTTCTAGTTTCTATGGCTTATATTGCTTAATATAAATTGTAGAAATGTTAGGGAACAGTAGGCATCATGTGAGAAAAATTATGAATCTTGTCTTGGCGGTACCTAAGTGGTGATTTGCTTTCTTCTACTAACGGTGCTTACGAGTTTTCTGTTAAGTTTTGTGTTGTGAAGTTTTCAAGTTTTGGGTAAAGATTCGATGGACTACATAATAAGGAGTGGCAAGAGCCTAAGATTGGGGATGCCCAAGGCACCCCAAGGTAATATTCAAGGACAACCAAGCATCTAAGCTTGTGGATGCCCCGGAAGGCATCCCATCTTTCTTCTTTGTTTATCGGTAACTTTACTTGAGGCTATATTTTTATTCACCAAATTATATGAGTTTTGCTTGGAGGTTCATTTTTTTATTAGGATTTTATTGCTGCCATTTAGAGTAATGTTTTGCATCATTTAGTTCAATAAAAAGGTCAAGTATGGCCTTTACCATGCTTATTTTTCAAGTCTATATGTTGTTGTTTTAAAAACAGAAAGTTTGCTATTATGTTTTGAATATTTGTGAATAGTCAGAACATGATAAAATCTTGAAATTTTTACACAATGAGTAAAAATAAATTATATACAGTGTGGTAATTTTTCAGAATTTTTGGAGTTAAAGAAGTATGATTCCTCTTGCATTCTTTACAGACTATCCTGTTTAGACAGATTGTTGTTATGTTTGCATTGTTTGCATATGTTTGCTTGTTTAATGATTCTATTTAAGGATAGGACTATTAAATATGCAGAGACATTTAGTATGCAATGTCAAATTATAATTTTTAGTGATTTTCTACACTAGAGAATGATAAGGTTTTGCGTTGATTTATACTAATTATCTCACGAGTTCTTGTTGATTTTTGTGTGCATGAAGTTTTTAAGATTCCAGGAAACTATGATATGAGAGGAATTAAGGAGACACATAAGCTCAAGCTTGGGGATGCCCAAGGCATCCCTAATTAATATTTCAAGAAGTCTCAAGCATCTAAGCTTGGGGATGCCCTGGTAGGCATCCCACCTTTCTTCATCAACAATTATCGGTTAGCCTCGGTTGAGCCTAAGTTTTTGCTTCTTCACATGATATGTGATATCCTTGCAATGTCATTTTTTTGCTTTGTGTTTTAATAAGGTACTTAAGATCTGAAATTTTATTTATGAGAAGGAGTCTTCATATAGTTACATAATTATTTGACTACTCATTGATCTCCACTTATATCTTTTGGAGTAGTTTGTCATTTGCTCTCACTACAAAAAAAGACACATCCATGACATTTTGGGCCGAAGGAATTTTTTTCTATCATACATATGACACTTCTATGACGATAATTGTGACAAAACCCGATATCATCATAGATGTGGTGGGCTCCTACTTCTATGAAAAAAAATCATGATAGAAAATGGGCTTTTTGTCCTGGGCGGGCCGGAGACGTAGCTGCATGGCATTCTTTGGGCCGTCCATGACGGGAAAAACAGTGGTAGAAGCGAGGGCGAGGAAAATTTCGGGGAGTTCCCAGTTACAGTGGGAGGTCGGGGGCCGAGCGATGCGCGCTTCTCTCGTACACGTACGCGCGTGTGTGCGAGGCGTTGGATCTAACTAAACCCGAGCGAGGCGTTGGGCTCTAACTGAACCCGAGCGATTGCACTGCAGGCTACGCGTTACTGAACCCGAGCGATCGATCGATGGCTGTTAACTGAACCCGATCGAGCGATTCCTTCGCTACTGCTGCTAACTGAAGCCAATCGATGCTGCCTCTCCATGAACAGTGAGCGTTGCGGGGGGGGGGGGGGGGGGGTGGATGAACAGTTCCCGATGGGGTGGATGAACAGGACCCCGTGGTGTTGCCTCTGGATGAACTGGACCCCGATCGATCAAGTCGGTTGGGGCTGGATGAACAGGACCCCGTGGAGGGCTGGATGAACAGGACCACCCCGTGGAGGGCAGGATGAACAGTAGATGGTGGAGGGCAGGATGAACAGTAGCCCATGGAGGGGTGGTTGAACAGGAGCCCGTGGAGAGGGCTGGTTGAACAGTAGCCGGTGGAGTAGCGCGTGGTGGAGGCTGGATGAACAGGAGCCCGTGGATGAACAGTCGTAGGTGGAGGCTGGAGGAGGTCGACTGTGGATGAACAGTAGCTCGTGGAGGTTGGAGGGGGTCAACGGTGGAGATGAACAGTATCCCGTGGAGTCCCGTTTTGCGGTACGCCACACCCCTCCCGATGAACAGGACCCCCGTTTCGACCGTAGCGCTCCAACACAAGTCCGTTTCGTCCGTTTTGCGGTACACCACACCACTCCCGATCAACAGGACCCCCGTTTCGACCGTAGGAGGTCCGTTTCCTCCGTTTTGCGGTACACCAGACCCCTCCCGATGAACATGATCTTGTTTCGAACGTGGCCGGTCGAACACAAGGCCATTTCCTGTGTTCTGCGGAATGCCAGGCCTTGTTTCCATCGCCTATTCCGTCCAAACCCTCCCGATGAACACGACGCATTCCGTTGCCTCCCCATGAACATGACGCATTCCGTTGCCTCCCCATGAACACGACACATTCCATTGCCTCCCCATGAACACGACGCATTCTGCTGCCTCCCCATGAACAGGACGACGACGTTGTTTCTCCGTTCTGACCCAGCCATGTACACGAGCCCTGGCCGTACGTATGCGCGAGTAGGCGTTCGAGACCCCGCCCGTATGTACACATACGTGGTCGTATTTTCTTTCTTGCACCCTGGCCGATGTACATACGTGTACATGCTACGTGCGCACCTCTACTACGACATGTGCACGCCTCTACATCGACCAGTATATATGTACGTACACGTTCGCGACCAGAATGACAACGCTACGTATGCTTCGACCAGGTGGGTCCCAACTGTCAGGCACTTCCTTGCGTGCAAAGATGTAGCTGGTGGGTCCCAGCAGTCAGGGGCAAACGTTTTTTTCGTGAAATACGGTGGCCCGTCTGGTGGGTCCCTGCTGTCAGGTGGAGGAATAATTATTTTGCGTGTAATAAGGAGGCACTTCCTTGCTGTGGCCGTGGACCCAGCTGTCAGCGTCTCCACGCACAGTACTCTTTCGATGGAAGTCGGTCGTTGACCACATTGACCACGGCGCGACGAGAGCACCACGGCGGTGGACGACGGCGAGGCATAGGAAGGGGACGACACGGAGCCAGGGAAGAGGCGGCAGTGGAAGCCCGCGCAAAGAGGAGTACGAGGGTTCACTGGTTCGGCTGCGGTGTGAGGCTGCCGTCGCCGCAAGGCCTGGCCAGCGGTGGGAATAGTAGGGGGCGGTGAGGCCTCCGCAGAAGAATAGCCGACCACGGGAGGCAGGAGCATGCGGCACGACCGGCGCTGCTTTGGGCGGCTAGAGCAAGAAGACCTGAGGTTGAAGAAGCACTACGGCCGTTGGATGGACATCGTACGGTCACTGGAGCTAGAATTGTTCATATTGACTAAGTTGACAAAGCCCTTCGTCCTCGTCAACTTAGTAGTCCCACAAGTCAGCCTCCCACCAAGGTGGGTCCCAGCTAGCCGAGGGGTATTCATTTTTTGTGCGTAATAAGGAGGCACTTCCGGTGGGTCCGAGCTGACAGCGGGGGGAACGTTTTTTCGCGAAATACGGTGGCTCGTCCGGTGGGTCCCGGCAGTCAGGGGGAAAATACCGGTGGCCCGTCCGGTGGATCCCCGCTGTTAGCTGGAGGAATAATTATTTTCCGTGTAATAAGGAGGCACTTCCTTGCGGCTGCCGTGGACCCAGCTGTCAGCCTCTCCACGTGCAGTACTCTTCCAATGGAAGTCGGTCGTTGACCACATTGACCACGCCGCGCCGAGAGAACCACGGCGGTGGACGACGGCGAGGCATAGGAAGGGGATGACGCGGAGCCGGGGAAGACGCTGCAGTGGATGCCCGTGCGGAGAGGAGTACGAGCGTTCACCGGTCCAGCTGCGGTGTGAGGCTGCCGTCGCCGCAGAATAACAGGGGGTGTGGGTGAGTAGAGGGATGCCCTGGCCAGCGGTGGGAGTAGTAGGGGCGCTGATGCCTACGCGGCAGCACAGCCGGCCACGGGAGGCGGGAGTAGGCGGTCCCGCCGGCACTGCTTTGGAGGCTGGATCAAGAAGATCAGAGATTGAAGAAACACGACGGCCGTTGGATTGACATCCAATGGTTACGTCTTCTAGAATTGTTTGTTGACGTATATAATAACTAAAAAAATCTTGCATATGCGTCAACTAAACAGGCCCACAAGTCAAACCACTCCCTCTTTTTTTTAATAATTTATATATAGCTCATGGCAACTTCTTATGCAATTTATTACAGTCATTTTTTTTGGTTGGCCAGGGCCAATTTCGCATATTTCTGTGGGTTCCAAACTATTTTTAATACCAAAATGTCCAGCCAGATTTAAAGTACTTTGAAGATATATTTAAATTAGGTTAATGCCCAGTGAAATAGGAATCTGAAAATGTAATAAAGTTCAGAAATTATAAAGTAATTGCCAATTTGTCATCTGTTTTTATATTTACAACCCATTTCATATTACTTTCAAGATTTGCAGGCATCTGGAAAGAGTTGCAGCCCATCAGGGTGTAGAAAAATAAGTAGGCCTAGATTGGGTATTCTTTAGAAAAAAATAAACTGGGCTCATTTTCACAAAGAAAAAATAGCTGGGCTGGTCACATGGTGAACATAAAATATAAGCCTGGGCTAGACGGGCCACAGCCCAGTTCAAACCCTACTTCGTCTCAACAATACCAAACAAAAAAATATTGCTCGAGTAGCTACGTCCCAGGTGTCAGCCGAACTTGTGCCGTTCTCTTGTCTATTGACTATATACGCTCACAATGTCATGGGTCCCAGATGTCAGGAAAACACTAGGAGGAAGCATTTTATTTTTCCATACGCTGACGTGGTGGGCCCCTACTGTCATCCTCTCCACGTACTTCTGCTGATTCCTGTTGTTTGTTGACCATGTTGACAATGTGAGAGGGCGGCGCCGCGGCGAGCGCAACAAAGCGCGCGGAGGACGTCGGCGTTAACGATTTAGGAGACGGTGGGGCGGCGATGCGTGTGCTGAGGCACAGCCAGCCGTGGGAGGCGGAAGCAGGCGGCCCCGCCGGCGCTGGTTTGGTTTTGGTGGCTGGAGGAAGACAGGACTGAAGAAACACGACAGACTGTAAAAGCAGCAGGAGTACTTAACAACCTTAACTGAAACCAGCAGGGGCACTTAACAACCAAAGCTGAAAGCAGTATGAGTACTTATACAGGTTCAACCGTACAAAGCACGCCTCGAACAGTGCTACTTTGCCTACAGTTAACCAAGGGTGAGGCCGCCAAGCCCCAGGACAAGGCCCAGGCGCCACCCCATGCATCCACAACCTTCTGAAAGCGGCTTCATCTCACAACGTGGTCAATAAACAGGATATTCGCTTTAGAGCCATGGAAAAGCATGAACATAATCTTCTGTCCTATTCTCCAAGATGGACGGGCCTTCATTATTTGAGACCACCCATGAATAAGTATCTTTTCACCACCAAGGGGAATTGAGTAGGTCGACATAAACATCATGTTGTGACCAAGCGCAAGTCTGACCCGACCATGGTCAGGCATCTGTATAGGAACAATAGAACTTGGCAGTTCCTGTTTCAAGAAGATCATAGTTGTAAAACTGTGTATAAGCAATAGTTTATGAACAACATATATAACAGAAAACAGCTCGTACCATAAGTTTCTCGACATAGTTGGACCTGTTCAACGAGTGCAGCAGTGGCACACATATCCCACGTGGCCTTCCACCATTGAAATGCCCCACAAGGACCTCAAGACGATCAATAAAGTGTAGGAACTTGTGGATGTCGATCCAGTCAACTTCAATGCCATTAGTAACAGCCGAGTTATTACAGAGTAACAAACGAGCAGACTTCTTAACTCTGAAAAAACCTACACGTGCCACCAATTATAAGAAAATATTAGTTAGAAGTAGCATCTTCGTGAGAGATTCGTTGCTACTTCTAAAGTTAAATTGTGATTAGTTAGACAGAATAGGTGGATTAAGAAGTAATCGAGGCAACAAGCAAGAACCAGATACAAAACTAACATGGATGAACAATTGGAACGATGTCGGGGTGGAAGATCGCAGTGAAGATGAGACCATACAAAACTAACATGGTTCTGCTATTTCCATCAACATTCGTGCGCCAACTTTCAGTCTGTAACACTTGAGAAAGTTTATCCAAGTTCGGCCATAAAAAAATCAGCGATCTTCTTGATTCATGAACCCAACTCGGAACTTATATCCATGGCTTGTCTTCACTGTAACCATTAAACTAGTGTATTCAGTTATGGCAAGGCCGGGCATCTTGAGTACATGTGTTCTGGCAGAGCAAATAATACACTGCAGGAAAAATAATATGAGAACACAGCATGTTCAAAAAAACCCCACCCTCCCGGATAGAAAAGAGGATTTTAGGAACATACTGTGCGCGTTTCAAAATGCTGTGTTAGGATGAGAAGGAACAAGTGTGGCGTCTCGCCGAGGGTGCAGAAACCTGTAGGGTACTCGCACTTTGGGCACTGCAAATGAAACACACTAGATTCAGTAGGAAGAAAAATGCATCAACGGCGGCGGCTGCCATCCAAGGATTAACTGCGACCAAGGGACTTGGGTTTATCGGGGATGGATGAAGAATTTGTACCTGGTTCTCCATGAGAAAACCCTATGCAATCGTCGAGAGGGGGTTTTCTCTGAACAAGCAGATGAGGGAGAAGGGGATTCATGCCCAGTGAAATATTGCCGCTTCGTCCGTCCAACTTACTGCTAAAGCTGGAAAGGGGGGGGGTTGTGATTTGACGGCTCATTGGGCATTACTGCGGCGCTACGACCGGGGTGTGTCTACCATGAAGTTGTGCACTCTAATTTGTGCATATGGCACGTGGACCCCGTTGCCAGTTGCCCCACATATCAGCGAAAGGAAGTAGAAAGACAGGAGTAACTAGTTACACATAAATATATTTTTGACAGGCAAATACACAAAATTGAATAAAGCACGGCAGCTGTTGGAATGAAATCGAACGACAGTTCCTAACCAGCAATCAGAGTTGCAATTCTATCAATGATATACCATGTGATAAATAATGTTGTCGTACTACTTATACACACAGGACACTTGTTTCACCATGCCAGATTATTACATCAAAATCTCTCGGAGGAAAGATCAGTTCGGCAGTTGCGTGCTGCTACTGAAGAATTTCAAAGTTGATTTGGACCAGCTCTCCTTGCCGAGAAAGTTCGATTTTGACATCATCCCCTACCGCAAGATATGATTTAGATTTGAACCTTGACCATCCTTTAGCATCAATCATCATGCGACCATCCTTCGTACTTACGGTATATTGAGCAGGTTCATTCACACCAAGGCTGCGCATGGTAAGAGAAACTTGGCCGCGGTCGCCCAGATTGTTGAACGACTCCCTCGTTGCTCTAGAAATTCTTTGTTTGCAAATAAGAAGACACACCCAAACAGTTAGATCAACACAGTGAATCATGTGAAACAACATGGAAAGAAAAAAGAACGAAGCACTTGGGCGGCCAATGCTTACCAAGAAGGTGGACATGTCGGTTTTTGTAAGGACTTTGGTATATGAAGTGCGAACTGCAGCCCAGTCTGTTGCCGGTGCAACTGCACGGGCCGGAGCAGATGCAAGTGTTGGTGCTGGTGCCGAAGCCGCCACTGCTGCCGGAGATGGTGCTCCTTGTAGAACTGGTGCCGGTGTCGAAGCAGGTGCCGGTGTCGATGCCCGATCCTCCGGTAGATCAGACTGATCCGCCGACGCGGTCGGTGCCCAATCCTCAACTGGATCAGACTGAGCTGCTGCCGCTATCAGTGCTAGAGCAACTGCCGGTGCTCGATCTATGCGAGACAGCGGCGACCGTGTCTGGTCTGCTATGATCAACTTTCTAACTTGACTAGGATCCGTGACTGTGATCCAGTCTTTTTCTTCATTTCTTTTAAACGCGAGAAGGACTAATTGTGGCGTTTTTGTTAAACCAAACTGCAGTTCATCATAGGGATTCAACTTGTACTCAGACAACAGACTGATCCAATTTTTTCCAGTAATATAAGTGATGGACGGTGCCTTCGTTACTGACACGACATAAGAAGTGAAACCTGCAAAAATAGCCATTGTAGAGCAAACCAAATGGTTTATTCTGTGATGAATGTCACATGGCAAAACCTGCATAGTAAATTACATGAAAAGAAAGAAAACATGACATTAAATCAGTAAGATTTAGACAGTAAATCAATAAGATTTACTTGATGTGACACGAGTGAATCCTTACCAGGAAATCACTACGTTGAAGTACTAAACAGAAGATTGATCGCCCAACTACGCGTGGCATGCAGGGGCCCCACCTACTCCCACAAGCAGGACAGTCCAAAGGTCGTGACAAATCGTATGGACCGAACATCCAGGGGGCTGGAAATCCTGGTGGGTGCGATAAACCCTGCAATGCATACAGATATTGGAGTGTAACCATAATTGATAGACCGTCCTCACAAAAAAATGATATGGATACTTCAAAATATATAGACTGAATTGAGTGGACAGACATTAACATAGACCGTTCTCAGGACTGACCACGCACCAAAAGCGGCAGTACTAATAAACAATACAGGGTTCACAAACACAAATCAAGTACTGAACAATAGTACTTACTACACACAAGCAAAGTTGCACTAACTAAACTCTGACCTATGGGATGAACCCCGCATAACTGACTAGGCCATGGACTTCGTGTGAGATGTCTACATGCACCATCACCATCTTGTCAACCTTGGAG
This sequence comes from Triticum urartu, assembly GCF_003073215.2. NCBI lineage: Eukaryota > Viridiplantae > Streptophyta > Magnoliopsida > Poales > Poaceae > Triticum > Triticum urartu. The sequence goes on from NC_053028.1 coordinate 409,120,512, forward strand.
AACCTAACAGAGTGGTCTTTCCACTCATAAACATGATGATGAAGACATGCCGCATTAGATTTGTTGGGAAGCTTTGCAAGAACCACACCCTTCGTAATCGAAGGCACAGCCAGGAAATTGTTGTGGTCAAGTACAGCCTCGAGAACACGCCTGACAACAATGCTACAGGAAAACACTAGTTCAGGACACGTGGCGACAAGGACAGAGCAGCTGGATAGTTCAGCAGTAGAACTCATCATCAGGTCTTCCAGTTCACACGGCATGACTTTGAGAACTTCATCTCCACCGCGGACCTGGTTCTAATTCAAACAAAAACCATATTTTATTACTACCTCCGTTCAAAAATATAAGATGATTTTTGATATTATACTCCATATATGACTACATATACGCACAGAAATGAGTGAACAAAGACACTAGAACATGTCTTCAAAGGCATGAGAGCAGAGGGATTACATGCAATATCCATAACACAAGTTACTGAGGCAAATATACCCTCTTAAAAGGTAGCATTGATGTTCATAAAGTAATCCCTCCGTCCCAAAATTCTTGTCTTAGATTTGTCTAGATATGAATGTATCAAGTCACATTTTAGTATTAGATACATCCGTATCTAGACAAATCTAAGACAAGAAATTTGGGATAGAGGGAGTAGTTGAAAGTAATCTATAAGAAATCAGTGTCAACCTCTCGCATGTTTTGGTCAAAAGAGGAATTTAGAACCGTCATTTGGCACACAAAAATCAGATGCAAGATCACCCAGAAAGTTGTACTACTAGTACTAGTACTGCGTGTTAGATGAAAAAACACGATCAAGATCGAGAAAAAGATCGCCAAGAAGAGATATTACCTGGACTTGCTTAATGAGGGATCCCGGAGAGGGGGGCTTGGACAGGGCGATGGCTTTGAGCTTGTCTGCGGTAGTCTCGGCGGGGTGCTTGCGCTTCTTCGTACCATGAGCCTCGACGGTTTTGGCCAGAGCCATAGACATCACTTAGGCCGATGCTCCAGCGTCCATCAAGAAACTGTCAAAAAGAAATAAAGAAAAGAAACCATAATCACAAACCCAAAGGAAGAAAAGAGAGGGAGTTATAGGATCAGTCTCGGGGTTGCAAGACCGGGCCTTGGCCAGAATCAACACCATTGATGCGCTCACCTTTCCTTCTTTGGGAGAGAAGAACAATGGCAGAAGCAGGGCGGGGTTTTCTTGAAGAAATGAGGAACAAGATGAGGCCGAAGCGAGGGTTGGGTAGAGAGGAAGCTGAGAGAGAAGAGTGAAATGATGGTTGCTTCGTCTGTCCAACTTACTGCTGGAAAGGAGGGGGTTTTGTGATTTGACGGCTCATTGGGCATTACTGCGGTGCTTCGATCGGGGTAGACTACCGTCACTCTACTACAGAGTAATTTAGTGCATGGCTGGTGGACCTCGATGCTGGCAGTTCCACACGTCGGCGAAAGTGAGTAATTTAGTGCATGGCTGGAGGAGGATCCGCATGGTAGAGCGTGTCCACTGTTTTTCAGAAGAAAAAAATGATTACAGCAAGCGTTTCCACTCTTACGACGGAGGAGTGCGAAACACGGCAGCCACTTGAACATACACAGTGCTCCTACTACTAGGCATGTGCAGTGGTTCATACGTCAGTACTACACAATCTTGTTGCTAGTGTAGTAAGATATGACGATAACAAATGATGTTGTGCGCATGTCAACTACTCCTATATGTAACATAGTACCGCTTTTTCGACTGTCTGTCGAGAATGAATGGTGAGATCAATGCTAACAGAACTAGGTCCACAGCGCACGGAGAGTACGATGCTACAGTACTCCACGAAACATGAACCATATGAAGCACAAATAGTGTTAGGCAGGGTGTATGAAGGGTGCACGGGATGGGAGCAAAAGTTTCCTTCTCGACCCACTTTTGGGTGTTTGGCAGAGTGCATGAAGGGTGCATGAGTCCACACTAGTAGGTTGACAAAAATACACGAAGAGGAAACAACTATATTGAGATGAGAATGCAAGCAAACACACCCACACGCTTTGTGCTACAGTGACTGATCTGCATCGTCTGAGTTTGATCCAACGGTCATGTTGCGCCGAGACATGGACATGCCCATGCAGAGGGCGCCTAAACACCACTAAAGTCCCTCTGCTTCTCGAGGCGCACGACATTGGTGATGCAGGGTGCAACCGCCCGCAGAGCCCGCTCCCGGTCGACGGGAGCCAGCTCATCAAAGACGGCGTCCAATGGCACAAATGGATTTTGGTGACGGAGCCCTGAAAGGATTCGCCCGGCAATGGCGACGGCAGCCCGCAACCCCTCCTTGTCCAGCTCAGCCCCCACCATCACGCGGAGACGCCTCAGCTCCTCGGAGATATACGTGAAGAAGGAGACCAGGTCAGGAAGCTGTAGCTCGTTGAAGTCGACCGGGTGGTCGAACGGGTTTAGCCCGACGGCCAGCATCGTCGCGCTGGCACGACGGTAGGCATCGCGCAGTCGCAACACGTGCATGGCAACTTGGTTCACCAAGTGGCTGAGGCGATCCTGGACCTCGTCACGATCGGCCCACTCGCGCTCCAGCCGGCTCCCCTGACGGCCTACCGTATCTCCCGCTTTCTGCAGCAACGCCGCCGATGCCTCGAGCATCTTTGTGGTGGATGCCTGCCGCTTTTGAAGCTCCGTGAACTCCCGCATATAACGGAGGAGCATGGCACTCCTCTCCTCCTTGAGCTCACGGAGCTCCACGTCCTTGGCCCTGAGCTCCGCATCCTTGGCATGGAGCTCCTGTGTCAGGAGCCTCACCTCAGACTCCGTTATCTGTTGCGCCGCCATGGCACCAGGTAGAAGCAATGGGGAGAGGAAGCAAAGGGGGCGAAATGGCTGAAAGGCAATGCAATCTACGGGAAGGCGGAGGGAGCGGGGAATCTTTTGGTTTTCACCATGATAAAACACCAGTCGACGAAATCTCACGTCAGGGAGCAGTGGGTACAGGCGGAGTCATCGTGACTAATTGCTGCCGTGCCTGCTCCCATCAATCAAAAAATTAAAAATCCTGCCGCACCCAAACACTAGAGCAACACCGCGGTGGATATTTAAATTTACCTTCCGGCAAGTAGATAAAAAAATGGGTGAAAAAACAAATGTGGCGGCGGCCTAGCTAATCGGTCGAACTAGCCCAACTAGCTAGCCACCGTGCTTCACTGATGTACTCGGCGGGAAAGGTGGTCTTTCGTGATTTGACGACTCATTTACTTGCTTCGGCGCTACGACCGAGGAGGACCCAGAAAATGCGCGGTAGGGCGTCCCACGTCAGGAAGAATATATGCGTGCACCACCCGTGAGGACCCCGAAACCCCGCGGTGGGGTGTGCCACGTCCCGGCACGGAGGAAAAATGTGCGTGTAAAAATATACTGTATCTCTATCTTCTCTAGTACACCAATTTTCAAACTTTGGATAGCCACCCGCCGTGACGCACCCATGTAGTTGAGAGACTTAGAGATGGAAACATGGAGAGAAAGAATGAACGTGTGTTGGAAGCCGATAGCTTCCTAAGTTGTTTAGTTGAGGAAGATTGACCGATACAGGAAGTATGTAGCGTTTGTGCGGGGGGGGGGGGGGGGGCTAAAAACAACATTTGAATGTACATAGTATGAGACTTAATATCGATGTTTCAATTCGGTGTACATTGTAAGATTTGAACCGAGGACCGGGCATACGGGTAATTATTTCGAATTCGTGCCATACTAAGTTTCGAAAAGTTGACATTGACTCAGTTTGTTGTGCTATTTTGTAGGTCATATGTTTGAATCCATCCAAAAGTTTTCTCACTACCATGGTGTTCATCATATACATATGAATTTGTATTAAAAAAGTAGCGTGGATACAGTGAAATGCGAAATCCACATTAGAATTGGAGATCGCTACGTGACACACACTCTAATTCAAATAACTAACTACGTGACACACACTCTAATTCAAATAACTAATTATGTGACACACACTCTAATCCACGTTAGTGTGGGTACCGTTTCGATTTTTTTTCAAATAACACCTCATTAATTAATTTATAGTACTCCCTCTGTTCACTTTTATAAGACCTTGAAGACATTTCAGACAATGTGCAAAACAGTTCATTTTAAGTTGTCTAAAATGACTTACAAAAGTGAACGGATGGAGTATCTCGTTTTGAATGACTAATTATTGCAAGGAAAACACGGGCATGATAATACATACAGATTCGTTTGCAAATGAAAGAAGATTCGTTTGCATTCTCAAATGTAGGCGCACCAGGCAAACCAGGGTCGTGTCGGGGTGGACGCTGCTTCGGTGCCTTAAAGGCAACTGCCTTTGGGTCACTGACATGTGGGCCAGCCACCTGTTGGGCCCATATGTCATGGACACAAAGGCAGGTGCCTTAAGGCACCGAAGCATAGTCCCGTCGGGGTGATCCCGTGTGTCGGATGGACGCGTAGCACCCAGCCACCCACCCCCCAAAAAGGACGATGACAATATAAGTTCGCGCTTCCACGTTTCGGATTGAAATATCTGGCGGCCCTAATTCTAGCCCTGCAAAATCTCTCTTCTCCACCGTCCCCTTCCGCGCCCAGATTGCTCAAATCCCTAATTCACCGCCAACCCTCGAATCTCCCCTTGTCTCGTCTCTTTCCCCACCATTCCCCACCTTTGTGCTGGACGACGACGATGAAGACGACAGTCGCGCTTCACCACCGCACCGGAGCTACCTCATCTACGCCCTTGTCCACCGCACCGGGTGGTCCACCAACAACGTCGGCCGCCGCAACCGACGTGTCTCACAGACACCGAGTTCCACCGCATCAGGTGCGCTTCACCGACGCCGTCTCCCAGCTCAGCGGGGCTACTTCACCGAGCACATCATCGCACCTCCGCCCCCCGAGGCCGTTGGGGCTTTACCAACGGTCTCGTTCACCGCATCGTAGCGCTCCGCTGCCACTCAAGATCTGCATCCGTGCGTGGCTAGCCAATGTCAGCGCATCACCCTCAACGGCTCTGAAGTGACCCGCACTCTAGCTAGGCGAGCATGCCCAAACGCCAGCCTGAACTAGGTATCCACACATCACTCCCTTGTGCAGTGTTCCGATGATGTTTGGATATCCTTTCACTGCTCTCTTAGCTTACACGCCTATGCAACTCTGACCTTAACTCTTATTTCCTCTGGAGATATCATCTGAAACAAGCAAACCCATATTTTAGCGAAGCATGACGGTGCTACAGGATCTGGTACACATCCTGCACACCCGTATAACCTTGTAAGTATCTGTCCTCCGGTACAACATCAAGGTCGATTCCTCTTATTTGATCAACCATTCGCCATGTCAAAAATGCAGAGGGGGATGCAAGGAGCACAAGGCCTACACATCCAAGCAAGTGGTAACATGGACTTGTACATGGAACATCCCAAGCGCAAGCAGAGCTGCAACGAGCCTGTACAACGAGCTAGCGTAAGTCCCTGCATTTCATTTAATTCGTACTGACATTTGTGTATGATTTGTGTGCAGTGGCTGATCCACAAATTCAAGTTACCAGGGCGAACATTTAACTTAAAAAATATGAAGGCACTTGCACTCCGGAAATCAACATAACTTGAGAAATATGAAGCTACATGCACTTTGAAAACTAGCTAATGATCCAAAGTAGTTCATATTATAAACACTAAATGATGCAAGCACCAAAAAACACAAAATGCAACATGGTGTACAAGGACTACAAACATGGTATGTACCTGCTTGAATTATTCGTTCTCTGGCTGAAAATATCGAAGTGTAATTACACGTATAACCAGTGCGCAAACTGCATATTAATATATCTATCCTGCACAAGTATGCCAATAGTTTCAAACAACATATTACAAAAGTATTTATGCTATGTTGTCATGATACGGGGACTTTCTGGTAGATGGCCTCGACGTTTCCTCAAGCTATGAAAATGCACTATAATTTGCTTGTCATCAATACCTGCAAATCTCTATCTCTCTCAACATAGTAGATCAACACTAGGCACTAAATCCTTCAATGAGCTTGCAAAATGCTTGCATTAGATCCCTCATTAGACACTATATGTTCATCACCAGGAGCATGTAAAATGTTTGCGTCAAATCCTTCATTAGCAGTCTGTTCATTAGACACTTCAGGCTCAAGAACAACATGAGCTTGTATGTTTGCACCGAAAACTTGATTAGATACATCAGATTCAGTCAGTTAAGTATTGATTGGGGGAGTTATAAAATAAGTAGAAATTGGTTTCATTTTCTCATAGATTCCCTACATACAAGCAGTTTTACAACACCGTCAGGTTTAACTATTGGCCAGAAATTGAAGAGTTGAATTAGATATAATCAGGGATGTGATGTGCCTGCTCATTGCGCATGCTACTCTTGCAAGCTGCGATTGTCCGTTTGCACAAGCTCGATGCCATGCCCGTGCTGTCGCCGCTGCCTCCCACACAGGCTACACCCAGGGTTGGATCTTCATCTTCTTGTCATTCCGTTCGCTTAAAGCCCGGCGACTGCCCTCCAACGAGGGCGCGAGGAAGTGCTGTGTCGGTCTGTCCAGCGGCGGCTAGGTTAGGAGCGAACCAGACTGGAGGCTGTAGCAAATGAATTGGGATTTTTCCTGCTGTCGATCGATATGGGAGGCGCTTGTTTGGGCCGCGAGCCTACTATAGGGTCTGCCTTGCACTTATGTTATTGGCCCATCCAAATTGAAACATTTTTCTTCATTTTTTACATTGCCTGCTCGTGCGTTGGGACGAACAAAACTAGCGTGGGCCAGCCTGGATGACTCAAACTAGGTGCACAGTTTCCAGCCACCTGAGGCGGCCGCCCATACCAGCCCCTATGGTGGCGTCACCCCTTTTTGCGTGTATGATTGGATAGTGAAAAATATTCCAGTCGCGCTTTTGATTTAACCATAGAATGGTTGAATTGCTTGTTTCTATGAACTGAGTTCGCCAATAATGTGAAGGATGCCAGTCTTTTCATCCTATTGTAGATTGCTTAGATCTCGATATGCCAAAAGTAATCGCATGAAATATACAGTAAAAGCCAGTGTGATGTGTTTGGCTACAACTAGTCTGACTACACGTCCTCATATAACATATCAAGGACGCGCCATCTTACCAGATTAACCATTCTACTTACCCATGCAGTGTGGGAAGAAAGAAGTATTGGGACTGTGTATCCAAGCAATTGATTCCATGGACTCCTTCGTACAACCTTGTAAGCGAAAAAGAAGTTGCAGTGTGCCTGTACAAAGAACTAGCGTAAGTTCGGTTACTTGCTTCTCGGAATTTTAGTTAGCCACTTATTGCAAAATTGTTCAATTACGTTGCTTGGCTTAATTTAGTTTGCTACTGATTACATAATGGCACAGCCTGTTAATCATATTGTAGACTGCGCCTATCTATGTGTTTGATACTTACTGTTAAGAATTACCTATTTGCCTTAACTTAAATATCTACTTGTTTGTTTAACTACTTTGCTGCTGCAACAGCGGGTTACAATGATGTTAATAACTACTTTTTAGCATCCAATTGAAACTCTTTAATTCCTTGTTTGTTTAACTGGTTTGCTGTTATAACTCCCAGTTGAGATGTTTTGCTAACTTCAACTTTTTTGAATCCAATCGGAACTTTAATGGAAAAACAGGTTAGCCCAAGATCAAAGAGCGAGGTCCCCATGGACGTTGCATCATCCCACAGCAGTGGCACCGGCCCAATCATGCATTATGAATTGCCAACTGCTGATGCTCTAGAGGCTAAACTAGTGGTAGAAAGAGATTCTGCTTCTGCACTTAGAGATGAAGTTGACATGTTGAGGAAGCAAACAACACAATCACAAGCAGTACTCAAGACAACCATTAAATATTTGGTGGATTTCAAAATGAAGCAAGCTGAGACTGACTAGATTGTTAAGGTCCTGAAGGAAAAAAGGAAATTAAATTCCTACTTGGTAAATCATAGGTGAAATGTTCTTTCCATAGTTGAATAACCTTTGTGTTGTCTGTTCATGTAATCAATCAAACCATTTGTTTTAGAGATCATGTAATAATTGTTTTTTTGTTTTTTGTTTGTAATTCTATTTGAGCACAAGTCTGTATTAATTGATAAGACTCGAAGACATTTCATTTGGATTGCTGTGCCAGACCTACAAATATGCCAATCGGGCTGAATGTGCATTCAGCAATAGTAGTATAGATGGACCATAAGTGGCACGCATCGGAAAGGGCCAAGATGCTGGCTAAAAAAGGATGTTGTTGTAGCCAAAAAAAAGTATTGCAGCCTAGCTTATGTATGTTAGTTGATATTATTGATCCATATACTCTATAAGTGTTTATATGTCTGTTAGTTCCGTACATTCTTGGTTGATTGACTTGGTATTTGAATCTTGATACATCGCTTGTGTACATATCTAAATGGGAGTACACATTATGTTGCGTGTGACATTTGAGTTGGACATGAAGTGTTCCAAATATTCGAATTCACCTTAAACTGGATTCTAGTTTCTGAATTTGAGTATTGGCATTTGTAAACCATATTCATATATGACAGTGGAATACATCTTTGTCGTCCTTTTGAAGATATATAAAAACACATAGAATGATTTATAAAGATTCATATAGGAATACAAAATGGATTCTAATTTAGTTGCCAGGGTAAACGTGGATGCTTATTGTCCCAAAATTCGAAAGAAAAAGCAAAATGTCCACTCCCACGTTGGCTGCCCGAAGCCAAGTGTTTGGGAGATGGAAATTAATGTCTAGCCATTACACGGACAAACCATCGGCCCGATTTCCACTGCTCTAAACAGGGGTAGGTTAGTAACTTTAATTAGACGTGACACGACCGCCTCTGAGCCCACTCCGACATGGTGGGCGTCAAACATGGGCGGCAAAACTCATTTGATTCAAGCTCGTCCAAAAGACCTCTGTTTCTCCCTCCATTCCCCATTCATACACGGTGGGCGGCAAAACACCCTCTCCTCGTCCGAAACAGATGTAGGCTAATATTTTAAATAGGGGCAGATGTGTAACTTCCATCAGAGATGACACAACCGCCCTACCTGTCAGCCCCGTTCATACACCATGGGCGCCAACCGTGGGCGGCAAAACACCCTCTCCTCGCCCGAAATCGATGTAGGCTAATATTTTAAATTGGGGCAGATGTGTAACTTCCATCAGACGTGACACAACCACCCTACCTGTCAGCCCCGTTCATACACGGTGGGCGCCAACCGTGGGCGGCAAAAAAACCCTCTCCTCGCCCGAAATAGTTACCGGCAAATATTTGGGAGATGCGAGATTACCGTCATATCCCCAACCGACGAGACGTCCAAATTTGAAATGGGGGATAAGTTCGTAACTTTCCCATATTTCAGACAGGTGCGTCCCAAAAACATGGTTCCCCGTACCTCTCCCTCCATTTTCCCATTCATACACCGTCCGCGCTAGAACACCCCATTCCCACACCAGCCTCCGTCCGCCACCCCATCCATCGTCGTCGTCCTCCACCACATCCATTGCCACCGTCCTCTACCATGCCAGAGCGCCTACCAAGACCGCGTCGTCCACTGCTAGAGATAGATGTTTCTCATCCACGGCGACGGACCAATAGCCTTGCATCGCGTCCTCTCGCTTCATCGGCGCCGTCGTCCTCTTTGCCGGGGCCGCTCACACGAACTTCTCTTCCACCGCAACGGGACTTATCCCCCGATGCACCCATCTACCGTTGCAGATCTGCTTCAACGCCACCGACAGCCATCGCACCCCCAATGCCTACACGGGGCCGCAAGAGAGGTGGTACTTCATATCTCCTCAACTTTTTGATCTCAACTAGAAAATAGATTTTAACTTGGTTACTCTACTTTTTTTCAGCTCTTAGAATTTAGTTCTTAGTTTGAAGTAAACAATGGATGCTAAATATCATTTCTCCAGTTTGCAGCTTCAAATCTGCCATGGCACAGCCATAATACGGTTTAATTGATCATGCTTAGGGTTTAATTGATCATGTTGGTTCTATGGTGGTTTATTTAATAGAAATTAGAGGGGAAACCCTCTTTTGCTAAAAAATATATGCTTAGACTTTCCCCCTTTTATGATCACTATACGGTCAGAATACATGCTTCGTGTCATAATAACACCGCTCCACCCATCAAGCTAAACAAGCTTAGTTGTTCAAATATGAATCTGATATTATTAAAACAGAGTTGTTTAATTGATTAGCTAAATGTTCCTAAATTAGTTTCGAAAATGCATGTTCGCCGCTCGGGTGTGTATCTCTGTGTGTGGTCTGGTCAGCACGGTTGGGGAGGTGAACTTTGCATATGCAGAGGTTTATAGGGAGACACTCTCCGAGTTGAAACCGCAATGCATTCCATAGATAATCTGACTACTTTTTATGTTTTCATGAATCTCAGATTTTAAACAGCATCATAATGATTATGAGCTTGCACGCATGGAAAGAATAAAGTAGAACAATGCCATGGCTGTCAAACTTGGCATTAAGGGACTGAAATCAAGTCTGGATGCAATGCAATGCAAACACTCTCCACCTACAGATTCATGCTCAGAATATGATCCTAACACTGATTCTGAGCTAGAGGGAGACCTAAGTTAATGTAGCTCCCTAGTGGAGGAGTCAGAGGAAGATGCCCTATCTTATTCACCCATCAAGGTACTTGCTCTAACTTTCCAAGGTTACATTGCTCGCACATATCTTGCAACTGATGCTTTGCATTGCTTCTACTTTGTTGAACTGCCATTAGCTTAGTTTACACATCGTGTATGTGAATACGCCCTGCCTATCCATTTTCAGTACATATTCCATCTATCATCATACCATATTTATCCATTCAAATGTTGTTCTTGTGTATCAGACGTTCAAAAGGAAGAGGGCGATTGCTGATCGTGGAGGAGCACAAGCAAAGTATTTGGAAAAGGTAGTGGCACCTGATAAATCAAATAGCCCATTAGGTGTAGTTGCAATATCACCTGACCCACAAAATACCCCAACTCTAGCAGACTCTAGCCCTACTACACTGGTCATTTCTGATGCCCCAACTCAGTAGACCCCAACTGCAGCAAACAGTATGATTATGCCAGTTGACATAGCACCAGCTGTACGACGCAAAACCCCCATCCCAGCAAAGAGTACACCAAATCCAGTTGCCAAATCCCTTTTCGAACCAGAGAGAGCCCCAATTGCAGCAAATAGGACCCCTGTTCCATTTCTTCCCAGTTTACAAGACGAAGCTTCTGTTGTTGTCAGGAACTTTGTGCGCATCTTTCCTTCATGGAAAGATTATACCGCAGACACAGAACAATTTCCAGTCTTCCTCCGCAACTTACGCGTAAGTAATGTACTAATGTTATTCATGGTCATTACTGCATATGTTTCTGCTGATAGAAGACACAAGATTTCATTCTTTCAAATAGGCGAGTTGCAAACTGGATTGTGATGACGAGCAAGGGTTGGTTGCGCTTTTCAAGAACTCGTTGATGAAGTATCGTTCCTACCTGAGGCAAGCGCACTTCGATGGCAAGCCTTTGAACGAAATTTCTGTAAAGTCTCCGGTGCTACATTTATCCGACGGTGACTGGAGTAATCTTGTTACATATTGGTCTCGGCTGTAGTGTAAGGTACTGTCTATGATATCACATCACAATGTGAACTACATTTCTGCATTTGCCTTAATGTCTCACTTGTACGAAAAATGTTAGCAGAAGAACATTCGTTCTCAAGGGACCATAGAATCTCGCAACTATACTGCACACTGCATTGCTCTTGTGAGTACCTCTTGCCCTGTATGACCATACTTACTTTCATAGTTGTTTGATTATTTAGCATCACTGCACATGTTAGCCTCGTAATCGTCCATTTGGTGGACATTATAAGATCTGTATGGACTCTTACATAAATTTAGAATCAACCCAATGCTTTTGAAGAGGTTTAGCTTTGCAGTCCTCTTGTAAGGACTGAATGTGGTCTATCACTGTACTTACATTAACAGCTACTCCCTCCGTGCCATAATATAAGAACATTTTGTACAGCACACCAGTGTTCAAAACACTCTTATATTATGGGAAGAGGGATTGGTTCATTTTGTAGCATGCTGCATCTTATCTCCCTCGCCCACCATTTACTAAAAAAGATAAGATCTATATTTAATCTTACCAACAAGTAGAATACACAGATAATGCCAGTGCAGAAGTGTAGCCCATTGCTCTTGTCAGTACATTTTGTCCTGTAATGCTTGTACTTCCAGGGATTGGTAGTTGATTATGTAGCATCAATATGCATCTTATCTTCATTATCCTCTATCCCTTCCAGTATTCTCATATCTATAATTACTCTCTACAAAATGTAGAGTACAGGCAATGCTTATGAAGAAGATTCTGTGCTAAAATTCTTGAGTTATCCTTCCCTTGCCATGGAGAAGGGCATTATAAAGCCGGTGTTAACTGTTAATGTAAGTCAGTCCTTCTAAAGCTTTTATCCTCAACTGCTGTTTAATTTGCTCATACTCCCTATCGTTTACTGCTGTTTAGTTTGCTGTTTCTACCAAAATGCATGTTCGTAAGAACCCTAAGTTCTAAATTTTACTTGTAAAACCAAATTCCTTATTCATACCATGCACATTACTTAATACTCCCTATATGTATGCTTGTTTTTGTGGATCTATAATCCAGTGTGTGGTGAAGCAGCCCACGTTTGCACCTTGTCATCTCCTGTTTTATCTTACTGATGTGGCTGATGATATGAACAACATGCCATGCACATTATCCAAAATAGATACGATGATTTTCTTTGCCCTTCATCTATGCTTGTTATGTTGACATGGTAATCCAGTAGTGTGGTGAAGCTCCCCGCATTATGAACAATGCCAAATTATGCTATTGATATTTTGAACATACTCTTTATTTTCTAATTTGAAATTGGATAGAATTGACAGAACAGTTATCATCTTTGTTTATACACGTGCAAAACCTGTCATCTCTCTGCTTTGTTTCAGGGTGATATGCCTGATGGCATGCACAAGTCTGCTGAAGGCTGTGAGACAAACCCAACATATATTGCAGCAAAGAGGGCAAAACATCTTGAAGATAGCGAGACAACCCCAAAGTCTTGTCTTGATGAAGTGTTCAAGTTACTTGAGACTAACAGTCAGACAAGCTCACAGAATTCGTTGTCTGAATCAGTTCGACTTCTTCAGTCCCAAGTTCTAGCAGAAAGGCATTCTGCAACTCAACTTCGACTTGAAGTCCTATCTCTAAGAAATATTGTGGAGAACACCAATGAGAACCTCATCGTAAACAGCTACACCTGGAAGCTATGACCGACATGCTAGGCCGCTCTCACAGCCTTGCTCAACAGCTCGCGCAGCAGTTCCCCCGCAAGGCAAACCTTTCTTGAACTGTCTTGGAAGTGGTCTCGGTTCAGTATTATTTTGTTACGCTGCAATGGTGCCCAGTTTTTGTAATCTGCTTCTTCGTTGCGCTTTATGATCACTGGTGGCGAACTTCGATGCCCAGTGGATGTAATATACCTTAAATCCTTTATTGTGTAGTGTAGGTTTATTCTAAGTTACTATGCCGTAATTTCTTTATTGTATAGAGTAGGTTTGTTCTTAATTCCTACTAGTTACGCGGTAGCCCGAAATGAACCCCGGCCCATGATTGTGCGAATCAAATCACGGGATTTTAACAGGCCAAAATTGTCTGGGTCCTTGTTTGGCCCAATCAGATATCGGCTGCGAGCAGGCCAGATGCAAACCAGGCCGTAGTTAGGCCCAACTATATGACGGGCTTTTAACATGCCGAAATTAATATAGGGCTGAAATGTTAAACGGGCCCTTAATAGGCCAAAACTAATATCAGGCCGAATTACTAAGTGGGCCTTTAGCAAGTGGGCCCAAAAGCATAGTGTCCAGTTGATGGTCTGAATCTGATATGGGCCATAATTGAGCCAAAGCCTCTTAAAGGGCCGGACCTGATCTGGGCCGTAATTTGGCCCAGAACATGGTAGGCTTTTAACGGGCCGGATCTTATATGGGCCACTATTAGGCCCGGAGCATGGCAGGCCATTAATGGAATGGATCAAATATGGGTCGGCATTTGGCCCAAAACATGGCAGCCAGTTAACGGGCCAACCTACTAGGGTCCTCAAAATCTTGTGGGCCTACAGCTGGGCCGACCCATTAATGTCGGCGAAATCTCGTGGGCCTTTAGCTAGGCCGGCTCATTATGACCGGCAAGAATCTTGTGGGCCTTTACCTGGGCCGTCCCATTATGGCACACAAAAATCTTGTGGGCCTTTACCTGGGCCGGCCCATTATGGCCCGCAAAATCTTGTGGGCCTTTAGCTGGGCCAGCCCATTATGGTTCGCAAAATCTCGTGGGCCTTTAGCTGGGCCGGCCCATTATGGTCCGCAAAATCTTGTGGGCCTTTAGTTGGGTCAGCCCATTTAAACTTGTTGGGTCGTGCCACGTGTCAACGTATCATAGGCGCCTTCTGTCCAGTGAGTGGATGACATCTGTCCCGACGATGAGCCGACACGTGTTTCCTCTAGCCAATGATGATTTTACACGTGGAAAATCCCCATTGGTCGGGGCTGTTAATGGGTTATCGGATCCAAAACCCGACCCGATAGCTTAACAGCGTTCTGTTACGGTGGATGCCACGTGTCGGTCACCCTTGACGAAAGCACTTCTGTGACGCGCGATTTATCGTAATGGAAGTGGACACTTCCATGATGATAATTTTGGTAATGTCATGGAACACTTCTACGACAGCACAGGTATGACTATCTTGATTCTATCATAAATTTGTCATGGATGTACATGCATGACAAAAAAGCGACCTACTGTGACAAACACGTATCATCACGGAAGTGTATTTTTTTGTAGTGTCTAGTGCTTCACTTATATCTTTTTAGAGCACGACGATAGTTTTATTTTGAAGAAATTGTTGAACTCTCATGATTCACTTATATCATTTTGAGAGTCTTTAAACAACATGATAATTTGCTTTGGTTATGAATTTAGTCCTAATATGATAGGCATCCAAGAGGGATATAATAAAAACTTTCATACAAAGTGCATTGAATACTATGAGAAGTTTGATTCTTTATGATTGTTTTGAGATATGAAGATGGTGATATTAGAGTCATGCTAGTGGAGTAGTTGTGAATTCGAGAGATACTTGTGTTAAAGTTTGTGATTCCCGTAGCATGCACGTATGGTGAACCGTTATGTGATGAAGTTGGAGCATGAGGTATTTATTGATTGTCTTCCTTATGAGTGGCCGTCGGGGACGAGCAATGGTCTTTTCCTACCAATCTATCCCCCTAGGATCATGCACGCAGTACTTTGTTTCGATGACTAATAGATTTTTGCAATAAGTATGTGAGTTCTTCATGACTAATGTTGATTCCATGGAGTATATGCACTCTCACCCTTCCACCATTGCTAGCCTCTCTTGTGCCGCGCAACTTTTGCCGGTACCATACACCCACCATTACCTTCCTCAAAACAGCCACTTACCTACCTATTATGGCATTTCCATAGCCATTCCGAGATATATTGCCATGTAACTTTCCACCGTTCCGTTTATTATAACATGCTCCTGTTGGGGAACGTAGTAATTTCAAAAAAATTCCTACGCATAGGCAAGATCATGGTGATGCATATCAACGAGAGGGGAGAGTGTTGTCTACGTACCCTCGTAGACCGAAAGCGGAAGCGTTAGCACAACGCGGTTGATGTAGTCTGATAACCCACAAGTATAGGGGATCGCAACAGTTTTCGAGGGTAAAGTATTCAACCCAAATTTATTGATTCGACACAAGGGGAGCCAAAGAATACTCTCAAGTATTAGCAGCTGAGTTGTCAATTCAACCACACCTGGAAACTTAATATATGTAGCAAAGTGTAGCAAAGTAATATGATAGTAGTGGTAACAGTAGCAAAAGGTAACAGTAGTAAAAGTAATGTTTTTGGTATTTTGTAGTGATGATAGCAATAGCAATGGGAAAGTAAATAAGCGAAGAACAATATATGGAAAGCTCGTAGGCAATGGATCGGTGATGGAGAATTATGCCGGATGCGGTTCATCATGTAACAGTCATAACCTAGGGTGACACAGAACCAGCTCCAGTTCATTGATATAATGTAGGCATGTATTCCGAATATAGTCATACGTGCTTATGGAAAAGAACTTGCATGACATCTTTTGTCCTACCCTCCCGTGGCAGCGGGGTCCTTACAGAAACTAAGGGATATTAAGGCCTCCTTTTAATAGAGTACCGGAACAAAGCATTAACACATAGTGAACACATGAACTCCTCAAACTACGGTCATCACCGGTAAGTATCCTGATTATTGTCACTTCGGGGTTAACGGATCATAACACATAATAGGTGACTATAGACTTGCAAGAATAAGAACACTCATATATTGATGAAAACATAATAGGTTCAGATCTGGAATCATGGCACTCGGGCCCTAGTGACAAGCATTAAGCATAGCAAAGTCATAGCAACATCAGTCTCGGAACATAGTGGACACTAGGGATCAAACCCTAACAAAACTAACTTGATTACATGATAGATCCCATCCAACCCATCACCGTCCAGCAAGCCTACGATGGAATTACTCACGCACGGCGGTGAGCATCATGAAATTGGTGATGGAGGATGGTTGATGATGACGATGGCGACGGATTCCCCTCTCCGGAGCCCCGAACGGACTCCAGATCAGCCCTCCCGAGAGGTTTTAGGGCTTGGCGGTGGCTCCGTGTCATAAAACGCGATGAATTCTTCTCTCTGATTTTTTTCTCCCCGAAACACAATATATAGAGTTGGAGTTGGAGTCGGAGAGGCAACAGGGGGCCCACGAGGTAGGGGGCGCGCCCTAGGGGGGCAGGCGCGCCCCCCACCCTCATGGAGAGGTGGTGGGCCCCCTGTCCTTCATCTTTTGCAGGTATTTTTTATATTTTCCAAAAAGCTGCTCCGTGAAGTTTCAGGTCATTCCGAGAACGTTTGTTTCCGCACATAAATAACACCATGGTAATTCTGCTGAAAACAGCATCAGTCCGGGTTAGTTCCATTCAAATCATGCAAGTTAGAGTCCAAAACAAGGGCAAAAGTGTTTGGAAAAGTAGATACATTGGAGACGTATCAAGTCCCCCATGCTTAAACCTTTGCTTGTCCTCAAGCAATTCAGTTGATAAACTGAAAGTGATAAAGAAAAACTTTTACAAACTCTGTTTGCTCTTGTTGTTGTAAATATGTAAAGCCAGCATTCAAGTTTTCAGCAGAGATTATAACTAACCACATTCGCAATAATGCTCAGGTCTCAAGTTTACTCATATCAATAGCATAATCAACTAGCGAGCAATAATAATAAATCTCGGATGACAACACTTCCTCAAAACAATCATAATATGATATAACAAGATGGTATCTCGCTAGCCCTTTTTGAGAACGCAAAACATAAATGCAGAGCACCTTTAAAGACCAAGGACTGATTAGACATTGTAATTCATGGTAAAAGAGATCCATTCAAGTCATACTCAATGTAAACTAACAACAATGAATGCAAGTGACAGCGGTGCTCTCCAACTGGTGCTTTTTAATAAGAGGATGATGACTCAACATAAGAGTAAATAGATAGGCCCTTCGCAGAGGGAAGCAGGGATTTGTAGAGGTGCCAGAGCTCGGTTTTGAAACAGAGGTGAATAATATTTTGAGCGGTATACTTTCATTGTCAACATAACAACAAAGAGATGGCGATATCTTCCATGCTACACACATTATAGGCGGTTCCCAAACAGAATGGTAAAATTTATACTCCCCCTTCCACCAACAAGCATCAATCCATGGCTTGCTCGAAACAACGAGTGCCTCCAACTAACAAGAGTCCCAGGGGGAGTTTTGTTTGCAATTATTTTGATTTAGTTTACATAAAGCATGGGACTGGGCATCCCGGTGACCAGCCATTTATCTCGTGAGTGAGTGCTACCTCTTTTAGCATTGCGTTGGTTTCGCCGAAGAGGAAGGGATGATGCAGCAAAGTAGCATAAGTATTTCCCTCAGTTTTTGAGAACCAAGGTATCAATCCAGTAGGAGGCTACACACGAGTCCCTCGCACCTGCACAAAACAAATAAATCCTCGCAACCAATGCAAATAGGGGTTGTCAATCCCTATAGGGCTACTTACGAGAGTGAGATCTGATAGATATGATAAAGATAATAGTTTTGGTATTTTTATGATAAAGATGCAAAGTAAAATAAAGGCAAAGTAAATAACTAAGTAGTAGGAGATTGATATGATAAAGATAGACCCGGGGGCCATAGGTTTCACTAGTGGATTCTCTCGAGAGCATAAGTATTCTACGGTGGGTGAACAAATTACTGTTGAGCAATTGACAGAATTGAGCATAGTTATGAGAATATCTAGGTATGATCATGTATATAGGTATCACGTCCGAGACAAGTAGAACGACTCCTGCCTGCATCTACTACTATTAGTCCACTCATCGACTGCTATCCAGCATGCATCTAGAGTATTAAGTTAAAAACAGAGTAACGCCTTAAGCAAGATGAAATGATGTAGAAGGATAGACTCATGCAATATGAAGAAAACCCCATCTTGTTATCCTCGATGGCAACAATACAATACGTGCCTTGCTGCCCTTACTGTCATCGGGAAAGGACACCGCAAGATTGAAGCCAAAGGTAAGCACTTCTCCCATTGCAAGAAAGATCAATCTAGTAGGCCAAACCAAACTGATAATTCGAAGAGACTTGCAAAGATAACCAATCATACATAAAAGAATTCAGAGAAGATGCAAATATTATTCATAGATAGACTTGATCATAAACCCACAATTCATGGGTCTCAACAAACACACCGCAAAAATAAGATTACATCGAATAGATCTCCACAAGAGAGGGGGAGAACATTGTATTGAGATCCAAAAAGAGAGAAGAAGCCATCTAGCTACTAACTATGGACCCGTAGGTCTGAGGTAAACTACTCACACTTCATCGGAGGGGCTATGGTGTTGATGAAGAAGCCCTCCGTGATCGATGCCCCCTCCGGCGGAGCTCTGGAACAGGCCCCAAGATGGGATCTCGTGGATACAGAAAGTTGTAGCGGTGGAATTAGGGTTTTGGCTCCGTATCTGATCGTTTGGGGGTACGTGGATATATATAGGAGGAAGAAGTACGTCTATGGAGCAACATGGGGCCCACGAGGGTGGAGGGCGCGCCCCCCTACCTCGTGGCCTCTTGTTACGTGTCTTGACATAGGGTCCAAGTCTCCTGAGTTGTATTCGATGAGAAAATCACGTTCCCGAAGGTTTCATTCCATTTGGACTCCATTTGATATTCCTCTTCTTCGAAACCCTAAAACACGCAAAAAACAGCAATTCTGGGCTGGGCCTCAGGTTAATAGGTTAGTCCCAAAAATAATATGAAAGTGGATAATAAAGCCCAATAATGTCCAAAACAGTAGATAATATAGCATGGAGCAATAAAAAATTATAGATACGTTGGAGACTTATCATGCATCCCCAAGCTTAATTCCTGCTCGTCCTCGAGTAGGTAAATGATAAAAACAGAATTTTTGATGCGGAGTGCTACTTGGCATAATTTTAATGTAATTCTTCTTAATTGTGGTATGAATATTCAGATCCGAAATATCCAAGACAAAAGTTCATATTGATATAAAAATGATAATACTTCAAGCATACTAACAAAGCAATTATGTCTTCTCAAAATAACATGGCTAAAGAAAGTTATCCCTAGAAAATCATATAGTCTGGCTATGCTCTATCTTCACCACACAAAATATTTAAATCATGCACAACCCCGATGACAAGCCAAGCAATTGTTTCATACTTTTGACATTCTCAAAACTTTTTCAATCTTCACGCAATACATGAGCGTGAGCCATGGATATAACACTATAGGTGGAATAGAGTGGTGGTTGTGGAGAAGATAAAAAGGAGAAGATAGTCTCACATCAACTAGGCGTATCAACGGGCTATGGAGATGCCCATCAATAGATGTCAATGTGAGTGAGTAGGGATTGCCATGCAACGGATGCACTAGAGTCATAAGTATATGAAAGCTCAAAATGAAACTAAGTGGGTGTGCATCCAACTTGCTTACTCATGAAGATCTAGTGCAATTTGAGGAAGCCCATCATCAGAATATAGAAGCCAAGTTCTATAATGAAAAATTCCCACTAGTATATGAAAGTGATAACATGAGAGACTCTCTACTATGAAGATCATGGTGGTACTTTGAAGCACAAGTGTGGTAAAAGGATAGTAGCATTGCCCCTTCTCTCTTTTTCTCTCATTTTTTTATATTTGGGCCTTTTCTCTCTTTTTTATGGCCTCTTTTCTCTTTTTTATTTATTTTTCGTCCGGAGTCTCATCCCAACTTGTGGGGGAATCATAGTCTCCGTCATCCTTTCCTCACTGGGACAATGCTCTAATAATGATGATCATCGCACTTTTATTTTTCTTACAACTCAACAATTACAACTCGATACTTAGAACAAAATATGACTCTATGTGAATGCCTCCGGAGGTGTACCGGGATATGCAATGATGCATGAGTGACAAGTATGAAAGAATTATGAACGGTGGCTTTGCCACAAATACTATGTCAACTACATGATCATGCTAAGCAATATGACAATGATGGAGTGTGTCATAAACGGAACGGTGGAAAGTTGCATGGCAATATATCTCGGAATGGCAATGGAAATGCCATAATAGGTAGGTATGGTGGCTGTTTTTAGGAAGGTATATGGTGGATGTATGATACCGGCGAAAGGTGTGCGGTATTAGAGAGGCTAGCAAAGGTGGAAGGGTGAGAGTGCGTATAATCCATGGACTCAACATTAGTCATAAAGAACTCATATACTTATTGCAAAAATCAACAAGTTATCAAAGAAAAGTATTACGTGCATGCTCCTAGGGGGATAGATTGGTAGGAGAAGACCATCGCTCGTCCCCGACCGCCACTCATAAGGCAGACAATCAATAAATAAATCATGCTCCGACTTCATCACATAACGGTTCACCATACGTGCATGCTACGGGAATCACAAGCTTCAACACAAGTATTTCTCAAATTCTCAACTACTCAACTAGCATGACTTTAATATCACCATCTCCATATCTCAAAACGATTATCAAGTATCAAACTTCTCATAGTATTCAACACACTCATAAGAGAGTTTTATTATTAACTTGCATACCAAGCATATTAGTATTTTAAGCAAATTACCATGCTATTAAGACTCTCAAAATAATCTAACTGAAGCATGAGAGGTCAATAGTTTCTATAAAACAAATCCACCACTGTGCTCTAAAAGATATAAGTGAAGCACTAGAGCAAAATTATATAACTCAGAAGATATAAGCGAAGCACATAGAGTATTCTAACAAATTCCAACTCATGTATGGCTCTCTCAAAAGGTGTGTACATCAAGGATGATTGTTGTAAACTAAAAAGCAAAGACTCAAATCATACAAGACGCTCCAAGCAAAACACATATCCTGTGGTAAATAAAAATATAGCTCCAAGTAAAGTTACCGATAGAAGTAGACGAAAGAGGGGATGCCTTCCGGGGCATCCCCAAGCTTTGGCTTTTAGGTGTCCTTAGATTATCTTGGGGGTTCCATGGGCATCCCCAAGCTTAGGCTTTTGCCACTCCTTGTTACTGTTAGAAATTGTTTTATGTTGCAAGAGTTATTTGCTTGGTTTTGATGTTTTTCGAATTGTCTTCTTCGTTTTTCCCGATCTTTTGAGTGATTACTTATGTGTGGTTACTATTGCTTGCTTACGCTAGATTGACCAGAGTGTGACGAGTAGAACTATCAGGAGTTATGAGTGTGAATCATCTCCATCATCAGTACAGGCAAGTTCACACTTTGATCTTCATTACCCAGTTTTTATGCATTAGTTTCAACCCTCAAACATTGCATGAGTAGGATTGATAACATGTGGGTATTGGGAAGTAGTTGATGAGGTAGGAACTTATTGCCCTTTTATTATCAAACCCTGGGGAGTTACTTCTACGTTATGCTCATGTTGCTATGCTATGCTCGTAGACGTGTATTGGGTTTTAGAGAATCCATGACAGATGTGAGAGTTTAATTAATGGTTAAACTTAAGGTGGCTACTTTAATACACATCTGGGTGGAATGGTTGGGGCACCCTGGAGCACCCAGTGGTTTTCCCGGGCACCTGGAGAACCCAGTGCTTGCCCAAGGGAATCTCGGAGTACCTTGTAACATCCCAAATTTTCAATTTGGAATGTTATACATTAGATCATCTTGCATATCTTATTTTCTTGCCTTTTGGTCGATCCTAGAAATTTCACGCAACTCAAGGACCTTCGGAGAGAGTTGGAGATTTCGTTATTTTCATATTTGAGAGTTTTCTCGAATTTGAAAAGAGGATCATTTGATTTATTTATTTCAACTTCAATTATTTTTCCGATATCAAAATATGAGAGAGGGAATAATATGATTTTCCCAAAATATAGGAAAAATGAAGATTTAATAAATAGATCAAGTTTCGTTTTCCGGTGTTTGTTTGTTTTTCCTTGGATAGGGAAAAATGCGCGTTTTCGAAAATTGCATTTTAGGTCCAGAGAAAAGTTCATTTTGTTCGGCTCATTTTTAGGAGTTGGGGAAAATTTACTTTAGAAATTTTGGAGCCCGTTTAGATTTTCTTTTCTATGTTTTGCTGCGCGTGAAACCGTTAAAAAAACTTTCCAGCAGGCCAGCCGGGCCAAGGCCCAGCCAGCCGCTGCGCCCAGCCTCCCGTGCGCCGCGCGCCTGGCGCAGGAGCCAGCCAGGCCGCCGCCTCTTGCCTTAGCCGAGTCCTAGAAGGACTCTAGGCTAGCCCTTTTTTTCCTTTGTTTCATTTTCCTTTTTCCTCTCTTTTTCTTGCCCCCTACCCCAAGTAAACCCCCCTCTCACCTATATAAATACCCCCATAGACCCCCCCCTCTCCTCACACAAAAAAACCCAAACCCCCTCTCCTCCCCAAGCCGCGCCACCCCACACCCGCGCCGCCGCCCTTGTGCCCTAGCGCCGCGCCACCCCACACCCGCGCCGCCGCCCTTGTGCCCTAGCGCCGCGCCACCCCACACCCGCGCCGCCGCCCTTGTGCCCTAGCGCCGCCGCCGCCCCTATAGCGCCGCCGCCGCCGCCCTAGCACGCCGCCGTCGCCACCGTTCGCCCCGCCTCGCCAGAGGTAGCCCCGCGCCTCTCTTTTTCTTCCCCGCGGTTCGGTTCTTTTAAAAGAAACCGTTCCGGTTTTCTTTTCCAGTTTTTCTCTCCGATTCTTCGTTTCGGTTTCTTTTCCGAAACCCTAGATCGGTTTTCCGTTTTCTTTTTCGGTTTCTTCTCCGAAAACCCCAGATCAGTTTTCGTTCTTCTTTCGGACCGTTTGTCTCAACAAACGTGATCACCGATTCTTTCCTGGTTAACGACGTCCGTTCGTTTAACCGTTCTTCGTTTTCTTTTCGTCGGATTTATTCCGCGATCGTGATCTCAGATCCGATCTTCGTTCTAGTTTATCTTCTCGCCCGTTTATTGGAATCAGGTGATTCAAGCGCCTGGAGTTTCGTCTCGAAACCGCCGTTCCGTCTAATCAACTTGAACAAGTTTTTGCTATGGTAAAATTTGACCTAGTTTCAACTTGCTAGAACCAAGTTGTTTTCTTCCGCTGTTTGTTTTCCGTCGTTTGTTCGGTTCATTCTCTCTTTGCAACCGGAGTTCTTAA
The DNA here is from genome assembly GCF_003073215.2 of Triticum urartu. NCBI lineage: Eukaryota > Viridiplantae > Streptophyta > Magnoliopsida > Poales > Poaceae > Triticum > Triticum urartu. Next base: position 409,144,365 of record NC_053028.1, read on the forward strand.
GTTGAACTTTCTGGTTCGTTCTCTCGTTCGAGTTTTACTTGTGCATTAGATGAGTACTTATTGTGTGGTTATTATTGCTTGCTTACGATAGATTGACCGGAGTGTGACGAGTAGATCTATCAAGAGATTTTGAGTGCGAATCATCTTCATCAACCTTGCAGGCAAGTTCACACTTTGATCATACCTTTTCTACAACCCATGTTTTATTGCATTAGATCAATCCTCACACATTGCATGATTAGGATCTAATTAAACTGTGGGATGGGAAGTAGATGAGGTAGTACCTATCACCTGTATTATTATGAAACCTTTGGGAGTTACTTCTACGTTTGCTTATTATGCCATGCTATGCTAGTAGACGTGGATTGGGTGAGTGATATCCATGACAGATGTGAGTTGATAATTTTATTGGTTTATCTAAGGTGGCAACTTAAACACACATCTGGGTGGATTGAGGCACCTGATGTCTATCAGGACTTGCCTGTTTTTTTTTGGACCGCCACCCAGGCTCAAAGGGATCATAAGATCTTTCATGCTAGAAACTTCCGTGTGCAGCCACAAGCCATTATGGGCTCTGGCATAGTTGATTAAGTCGTGCGAACTCTTACAGGGTAGACTAGCAGATGTAGGGGAAAGTAGGTGTACCGGTCTATCCATCGTAAGGTGCTAGCGCTTCTGAAAGACTGTGTCTCGGTCATCCGTTTCTCAAACACCATGTAGTGCGAGAAATCCAACGGAGGCGATCGAGTCTTGTGGGGAAAAGTGCGCAAACCTCTACAGAGTGTACAAACTAATCATGATTAGCCGTGTCCCCGGTCATGGACAACTTGAGTATCTAGTACTTGAATATCATGTGAATCTCAACATGTTACTTCTAATTAATGTTGTTGGGTTTTAATTATTTTTAATTGGGATTGAGAATGCTGTCAACCATTCTCAATGTTACACAACCACCATGATAGTTAAGTAAATTTATTCCTTTGCAGTAGGGAAAAATTGGCTTTACGCAAAAACTTTATAACCATAGAGCTTTTCCACCAGCCAAATATGCATGTAGTGATAGCCATTGTTCATCATTCTCTATGGTGTGAATTTGCCAGTACATTCAATGTACTGACCCGTTTCGGGCTGCAACGTCTCATTTGCAGGTTTCTTACGACGAGTAAGTGATACGTTAGGGTTACGATTTCTACACTCAACTTTGCCGTTGGTGTTGATGGGAATCCACAACCTTGTTGCTTCCGCTATTTGGATTGAGGTAATAGTACTTACGTTACTTTATACATGTGATTTACCTCTGTTATAAATCCTTCGAGTACTGTGTGTGTCAGCATACCGATCCAGGGATGACACTTAAGCACAGAGACTTGATCCATTCGGGTCGGGTCGCTACAAGATGGTATCAGAGCACATGTTGACTGTAGGACGTGACCCTAGAAACTGGCAAGCCCATAGCAAAGATCTTTCTCTACAACTTTCCCTTTCAAAAAGATCTTTTACCTCTCTTCTCTTCTGAGCTTATTCAAAAATTCCTTTTTAGTGAGACCATATCCCTTTTTCCTTTTGACCACTCAAGGATTCCACTGATGAGACCACTCCAAGAAGTACAAGATATCGGACAACTAAAGCCACTTCGAAATGAAGAGTATTTTCCGTGCATCTGAAAAAAAAATGGAAACTACAGTGGTTGAAGACTCTGAAGACTAGGAGAATTTGAAGGCTCTGAAGAATTCCCAGATTTGTATGACCTAGGAAGGCTACCCCTTATGGAACTTGGCAGACTATGGAAGCTGTCAATACCCGAGATCAAGGTGTATCGGAGAAAGACTGAAACAAGGAGTATGAGAACTCAAAGTTTTGTCAAGAAAACCCTGAGGCAGGAGATATCAACTATGGAATGATAGCGCATGGAAATGACAAGAGCAGAAACCCAGCTATCCAGCATGTTATGGCCTGCTTATGCTATTGTCACCATGCTGAGTTGATGCATTTCATCAGAATGGATTTGATGGAAGAAGGCTGATGGAGCACCTATCATAAGATGAAGTTTTAACCTTAGCTGGTGTATCACCAAGATCTCGAGTAGTACATCAAGAATTTTAAGATGGAGCTCCAGGAAGCCGTATTTTAACAGGGAAGCATTTCATGAAGAACTCAGGAACCAAAAGCTGAAAGTAGCCAAGATGGAGGAGCTACAACCTCGAGATACCGGAGAATTGTCAAGAACTGAAGGACAGTATGACCATGGTTCATGTGAAGGATGTTGAAACCAGAAGTTTGAAATGCAACTCCAGAATATTAAAGGATGTCACGAGAGATTTAACGTCAATAGAGATGGATCTGGCAAAAGAACTTGAGAAAGACAAGCATGATCGAAAGAAGCCATTGGAGGCATGAACAAGGTTTGAAGAGTTTGGCGACGTTGACCTTAGAAGATCAAACCCCTGTTTTATACCTACGATAGATGCGACGATTGTGAGCTGTCATTTGTTTGATGTTTTTCCGACAGCCACAATAAAATCTATCTTTTCAAAACTGTTGTTTGCATTGTGTGCATCCCTCTTGATCTCTCTTATCTCACCCCAAACCCATGGACCCAATAGATGATGAATGGAGATGAGCTTGTATTTTCTGGACCAAAGAGTCAATTGGAGACAGACCGATGGATTCAGAACATGGAGGATCATATGGAGAACAACCCTATAGTCGGAAAGGATATGGCCCAGCATGCTCTTCAATGCTTTGAAAGAGGTGCTGCTACTTGGTGGAGGATGTACCAAACCATGAATGGATGGCAAGGAGTAACCACTTGGAAAGAATTTAAGTTGACTTTGCTAAAGTCTCAGTTTGTGTCCCAGAAATTGAAGCCTTATGGAAAGGATGTGAAGAAACCTTGTGCATGCAAGATTTGTGGAGAAATAGGACACACCCATAAAGCACACAAGGATGAATGCCCTAACTGTGAAGGAAGTCACCCAGCTGAAGAATGCCCAACCAGGCAGATCACTTGTTTCTTGTGTGAAGGGACTACCCACTACCCTGCTCAGTGTCACATTTACCCCATGGTACAACGAACCATCCAGCAGAAGAACGAAGTAATGAAAGGAGCCCTCATGGAAATTTTAGAAGAACCCGTGATGAAGGAAGATGTGGAAGACACACCTAAAGAGGACCCGAGTAAACCCTGCACTAAATCTTGCTATTCATGTGGAGAAGAAGGACACATCTCCCAGAATTGTATGAATGGGGATCTAGTAAAATTCCGATAGAGGAAGTAGAATATGACCCACAGGAAATAGAAGCCATGATTGGTATGGAAAGGTCTAGAAAGAGAAACCGATTGGATTCCAGGAAGGACCTAAGTCATATCACCTGTTATAGGTGCAAGGAGTCAGGGCACTACCTCCACAGTTGCCCAAAAAGGAGGCCAAGAACCCAAGGAGGCTATATAATCACAAGAAAACCTCGAAACTTGTCAGATGTAATATGTTTCCGTTGTAATAAAGCAGGGCACCTTGCCAGAGATTGTCCGAAGGAGAAGGAGACTTGTGATAAGTAGTTGAGTTTGTAACAGAAGAAATATAGTCGTAGTAGTGAGGACATTTTCCTTTATATTGAGGTGTTGAGTTGAGGCATGTAATGGAAAAACAGGAGATTGTAATAATTTGAGAATCAATAAAGTTAGCAGTGTTGGTACTGATTTGGATTTTATGAGTTACTCTATGAGGAAAGATGTTGACCATTTTTGAGGATATGAGAAATATGGTCTATAAAATATTGGAGCATTTTAAGGGTGGTAGTACCCTGTAAGAACCGTTGACCCCTGGAAAAGATAAGCATACTCCACTGAGTGGATTTCGAACAAAATGAATATGAGTTTTGTCTCGATATGTGCGATACCCCAAGAGTGTGTGGGATGAAGTTGGAGACGTCAGTTGTTTGGACCAAATGTGATCAAGGAGTCAGAAGAGAATGTTAAGTTGATTCGAGATAGACTGAAGGTAGCTCATTCTAGGCATAAGAGTTATGTAGACTCAAAAAAAACTCAAGGAGGTAGTCTATGAAATGGAAGACAGAGCATGTCTTCGCATGTCCCCTATGCGAGGAGTCGAACGGATTGGAGTGAAGGGACAGTTAGCCCCGAGAATTGTAGGACCATACCGAATTATGGAGCGTATGGGAGAAGTGGCCAACAAGTTGGAGTCATCCTAAGGACTGTTAGGAGTTCATGATGTGTTTCACGCTTCCCAGTTGAAGAAGTGCCATGCAGAGATGGCCAATATTCCCTTGTAAGGACGCTTGACCCTGGAAAGGATAATGATGTTCCACGAAGTGGAATACGGACTCCATAAGTATAAGTTTATATCTCGGTATGTGGGATAACCCACGAGGATGGGGAGATACATTACTATTGGATATAAAGGAGGTATGATGTCGGAAATATGGATCAATGAAAACTCCATGATGAGTCTGAGTAATCATGTCCTAGATTGGTGCCAATATAAGGAAGGAAGACAGTACAATTGGATGGATTTAAGAATACTAGGAAGTTGGAAGTTGGAGCAATGATCATTTGCCCGATGATAAGTTCAAGGACTACAAGTGATGAGATGGGCCATAACCCACAGGCCCAGGACCTGCGAAGAAGCAAGCACATTCTTGCTGAAGGAAAAAACCCTGGAAGTGGATATACCTTTGACGGTAGACGATCTTATAGGAGTTTACGCAAAACCTGAGAGTTGTGAAGGAACGATAGATGTTGGTCTGGCTTGCAGAATCTATGGATTTATCCGAACTTGGTTCGTCGACAAGAGAAATTCTGCAATGCTTGTGAGGATGACCGAGTGTTAGAATGCGAGATTCGCTAAACCGTATACAAGGTAATGATTTGGGTGCGGGATGGATTGATCACCATACTGACTTACTCTTATTATTCGCCTTGATATATGGGATGGTAAATCTGAGTGACTTACCTATAGTAGAGAGACGACGATCAAAACTCTGTTTAAACCTTAGAATGGTATAAGTATTTTTTCCTTGTACACGGCAGTTGTTGCCAACCGTAGGATATACGGTGAGGATCAACCCAGACCATTTCCTGCAGGAGAAACCATAAATGGTTGACCACCATGAGATATCGATAGTTGTTTAGTAATGGCGCCAGACCCATCAGCTAAGAAGACCCAGTCTTGGAATAACCTTACCAAGATGAAAGGACAAAAGAATTGAGGAAAAAGGTTATGTCGTTACCGGAAGAGCTCAGAGGAGAAATTTTCTCGAGGATCTGAGAAGACCGACACTGTCAAGAATAAGGATGGAGTATATGAATTTTGATGGAACAGTAACCATGCTTGTAAGGGTGGTAGCACCCCAGACCCCTGTGATGATCGATGGATTTTGAGGAGACCCCCAAACCCTAACCTTTTCTTGCTAGCCTCTCCGAATCTCGAGGACGAGATTCCTTTTAAGGGTGGTAGGTTTTGTAACATCCCAAATTTTCAATTTGGAATGTTATACATTAGATCATCATGCATATCTTATTTTCTTGCCTTTTGGTCGATCCTAGAAATTTCACGCAACTCAAGGACCTTCGGAGAGAGTTGGAGATTTCTTTATTTTCATATTTGAGAGTTTTCTTGAATTTGAAAAGACGATCATTTGATTTATTTATTTCACCTTCAATTATTTTTCCGATATCAAAATATGAGAGAGCGAATAATATGACTTTCCCAAAATATAGGAAAAATGAAGATTTAATAAATAGATCAAGTTTCGTTTTCCGGTGTTTGTTTGTTTTTCCTTGGATAGGGAAAAATGCGCGTTTTTGAAAATTGCATTTTAGGTCCGGAGAAAAGTTCATTTTGTTCGGCTCATTTTTAGGAGTCGGGAAAATTTACTTTAGAAATTTTGGAGCCCGTTTAGATTTTCTTTTCTGTGTTTTGCTACGCGTGAAACCGTTAAAAAAACTTTCCAGCAGGCCAGCCGGGCCAAGGCCCAGCCAGCCGCTGCGCCCAGCCTCCCGTGCGCCGCGCGCCTGGCGCAGGAGCCAGCCAGGCCGCCGCCTCTTGATTTAGCCGAGTCCTAGAAGGACTCTAGGCTAGCCCTTTTTTCCTTTGTTTCGTTTTCCTTTTTCCTCTCTTTTTCTTGCCCCCAACCCCAAGTAACCCCCCCTCTCACCTATATAAATACCCCCATAGACCCCCCCTCTCCTCACACAAAAAAACCCAAACCCCCTCTCCTCCCCAAGACGCGCCACCCCACACCTGCGCCGCCGCCCTTGTGCCCTAGCGCCGCGCCACCCCACACCCGCGCCGCCGCCCTTGTGCCCTAGCGCCGCGCCACCCTACACCCACGCCTCGCAGGAGGTAGCCCCGCGCCTCTCTTTTTCTTCCCCGCGGTTCGGTTCTTTTAAAAGAAACCGTTCCGGTTTTCTTTTCCGGTTTTTCTCTCCGATTCTTCGTTTCGAACCCTAGATCGGTTTTCCGTTTTCTTTTTCGGTTTCTTCTCCGAAAACCCTAGATCGGTTTTCGTTCTTCTTTCGGACAGTTCGTCTCAACGAAGGTGATCACTGATTCTTTCCCGGTTAACGACGTCCGTTCGTTTAACCGTTCTTCGTTTTCTTTTCGTCGGATTTATTCCGCGATCGTGATCTCAGATCCGATCTTCGTTCTAGTTTATCTTCTCGCCCGTTTATCAGAATCAGGTGATTCAAGCGCCTAGAGTTTCGTCTCGAAACCGCCATTCCATCTAATCAACTTGAACAAGTTTTTGCTATGGTAAAATTTGACCTAGTTTCAACTTGCTAGAACCTATTGTTTTCTTCCGTCGTTTGTTCGGTTCATTCTCTCTTTGCAACCGGAGTTCTTAAGTTGAACTTTCTGGTTCGTTCTCTCGTTCGAGTTTTACTTGTGCATTAGATGAGTACTTATTGTGTGGTTACTATTGCTTGCTTACGATAGATTGACTGGAGTGTGACGAGTAGATCTATCAAGAGATTTTGAGTGCGAATCATCTTCATCAACCTTGCAGGCAAGTTCACACTTTGATCATACCTTTTCTACAACCCATGTTTTATTGCATTAGATCAATCCTCACACATTGCATGATTAGGATCTAATTAAACTGTGGGATGGGAAGTAGATGAGGTAGTACCTATCACCTGTATTATTATGAAACCTTTGGGAGTTACTTCTACGTTTGCTTATTATGCCATGCTATGCTAGTAGACGTGGATTGGGTGAGTGATATCCATGGCAGATGTGAGTTGATAATTTTATTGGTTTATCTAAGGTGGAAACTTAAACACACATCTGGGTGGATTGAGGCACCTGATGTCTATCAGGACTTGCCTGTTTTTTTTGGACCGCCACCCAGGCTCAAAGGGATCATAAGATCTTTCATGCTAGAAACTTCCGTGTGCAGCCACAAGCCATTATGGGCTCTGGCATAGTTGATTAAGTCGTGCGAACTCTTACAGGGTAGACTAGCAGATGTAGGGGAAAGTAGGTGTACCGGTCTAATCCATCGTAAGGTGCTAGCGCTTCTGAAAGACTGTGTCTCGGTCATCCGTTTCTCAAACACCATGTAGTGCGAGAAATCCAACGGAGGCGATCGAGTCTTGTGGGGAAAAGTGCGCAAACCTCTACAGAGTGTACAAACTAATCATGATTAGCCGTGTCCCCGGTCATGGACAACTTGAGTATCTAGTACTTGAATATCATGTGAATCTCAACATGTTACTTCTAATTAATGTTGTTGGGTTTTAATTATTTTTAATTGGGATTGAGAATGCTGTCAACCATTCTCAATGTTACACAACCACCATGATAGTTAAGTAAATTTATTCCTTTGCAGTAGGGAAAAATTGGCTTTACGCAAAAACTTTATAACCATAGAGCTTTTCCACCAGCCAAATATGCATGTAGTGATAGCCATTGTTCATCATTCTCTATGGTGTGAATTTGCCAGTACATTCAATCTACTGACCCGTTTCGGGCTGCAACGTCTCATTTGCAGGTTTCTTACGACGAGTAAGTGATACGTTAGGGTTACGATTTCTACACTCAACTTTGCCGTTGGTGTTGATGGGAATCCACAACCTTGTTGCTTCCGCTATTTGGATTGAGGTAATAGTACTTACGTTACTTTATACATGTGATTTACCTCTGTTATAAATCCTTTGAGTACTGTGTGTGTCAGCATACTGATCCAGGGATGACACTTAAGCACAGAGACTTGATCCATTCGGGTCGGGTTGCTACAATTCAGTGTACTGACCCTTTGTGGCTGCAACGTCTCATGTTGCAGGATTTCTTACAAGGAGTAAGTGATACGTTTGGATTACGATTTCTACACTCAACTTTGCCGTTGGTGTTGATGGGAATCCACAACCTTGTTACTTCCGCTATTTTGGATTGAGGTAATAGTATTTACGTTACTTTTACATGTGATTTACCTCTATTATAAATCCTCGAGTACTGTGTGTCAGCATACCGATCCAGGGATGACACTTAAGCACAGAGACTTGATCCATTCGGGTCGGGTCGCTACACTAGCTACTAACGATTCACCCGTAGGTCTGAGGTAAACTACTCACACTTCATCGGAGGGGCTATGGTGTTGATGAAGAAGCCCTCTGTGATCGATGCCCCTCCGGCGGAGCTCCGGAACAGGCCCCAAGATGGGATCTCGTGGATACATAAAGTTGTGGAGGTGGAATTAGGGTTTTGGCTCCGTATCTGATCATTTGGGGGTACGTGGATATATATAGGAGGAAGAAGTACGTCGGTGGAGCAACAGGGGGCCCACGAGGGTGGAGGGCGTGCCTAGGGGGTAGGCGCGCCCCCCTACCTCTTGTCCTCCTGTTACGTGTCTTGTCATAGGGTCCAAGTCTCCTGAGTTGTATTCGATGAGAAAATCACGTTCCCGAAGGTTTCAATCCGTTTGGACTCCGTTTGATATTACTTTTCTTCGAAACCCTAAAACAGGCAAAAAACAGCAACTCTGGGTTGGGCCTCCGGTTAATAGGTTAGTCCCAAAAATAATATAAAAGTGGATAATAAAGCCCAATAATGTCCAAAACAGTAGATAATATAACATGGAGCAATCAAAAATTATAGATACGTTGGAGACGTATCAAGCATCCCCAAGCTTAATTCCTGCTCATCCTCGAGTAGGTAAATGATAAAAACAGAATTTTTGATGCGGAGTGCTACTTGGCATAATTTTAATATAATTCTTCTTAATTGTGGTATGAATATTCAGATCTGAAAGATCCAAGACAAAAGTTCATATTGACATAAAATGATAATACTTCAAGCATACTAACAAAGCAATTATGTCTTCTCAAAATAACATGGCTAAAGAAAATTATCCCTACAAAATCATATGGTCTGGCTATGCTCTATCTTCACCACACAAAATATTTAAATCATGCATAACCCCGATGACAAGCCAAGCAATTGTTTCATACTTTTGACATTCTCAAAACTTTTTCAATCTTCACGCAATACATGAGCATGAGCCATGGATATAACACTATAGGTGGAATAGAGTGGTGGTTGTGGAGAAGACAAAAAGGAGAAGATAGTCTCACATCAACTAGGCGTATCAACGGGCTATGGAGATGCCCATCAATATATGTCAATGTGAGTGAGTAGGGATTGCCATGCAACGGATGCACTAGAGCTATAAGTATATGAAAGCTCAAAAAGAAACTAAGTGGGTGTGCATCCAACTTGCTTGCTCATGAAGACCTAGGGCAATTTGAGGAAGCCCATCATTGGAATATACAATCCAAGTTCTATAATGAAAAATTCCCACTAGTATATGAAAGTGATAACATGAGAGACTCCCTACTATGAAGATCATGGTGCTAATTTGAAGCACAAGTGTGGTAAAAGGATAGCAGCATTGCCCCTTCTCTATTTTTCTCTCATTTTTTATATTTGGGCCTTTTCTCTCATTTTTTATGGCCTCTTTTCTCTTTTTTTGTCTTTTTTATATTTATTTTTAGTCCGGAGTCTCATCCCGACTTGTGGGGGAATTATAGTCTCCATCATCCTTTCCTCACTGGGACAATGCTCTAATAATGATGATCATCACACTTTTATTTTTCTTACAACTCGATACTTAGAACAAAATATGACTCTATGTGAATGCCTCCGGCGATGTACCGGGATATGCAATGATGCATGAGTGACAAGTATGAAAGAATTATGAATGGTGGATTTGCCACAAATACTATGTCAACTACATGATCATGCTAAGCAATATGACAATGATGGGGTGTGTCATAAACAGAACGGTGGAAAGTTGCATGGCAATATATCTCGGAATGGCTATGGAAATGCCATAATAGGTATGTATGGTGGCTGTTTTGAGGAAGGTATATAGTGGGCGTATGATACCGGCGAAAGGTGTGCGGTATTAGAGAGGCTAGCAAAGGTGGAAGGGTGAGAGTGCGTATAATCCATGGACTCAACATTAGTCATAAAGAACTCATATACTTATTGCACAAATCTACAAGTTATCGAAGCAAAGCATTACGCGCATGCTCCTAGGGGGGTAGATTGGTAGGAAAAGACCATCGCTCGTCCCGGACCGCCACTCAAAAGGAAGACAATCAATAAATAATCATGCTCTGACTTCATCACATAACGGTTCACCATACATGCATGCTACGGGAATCACAAGCTTCAACACAAGTATTTCTCAAATTCTCAACTACTCAACTAGCATGACTTTAATATCACCATCTCCATATCTCAAAATGATTATCAAGTATCAAACTTCTCATAGTATTCAACACACTCATAGGAGAGTTTTATTATTAATCTTGCGTACCAAGCATACTAGGATTTTAAGCAAATTACCATGATATTAAGACTCTCAAAATAATCTAAGTGAAGCATGAGAGATCAATTGTTTCTATAAAACAAATCCACCACCGTGCTCTAAAAGATATAAGTGAAGCACTAGAGCAAAATTATATAACTAAAAAGATATAAGCGAAGCACATAGAGTATTCTAACAAATTCCAACTCATGTATGGCTCTCTCAAAAGGTGTGTACAGCAAGGATGATTGTGTTAAACTACCAAGCAAAGACTCAAATCATACAAGACGCTCCAAGCAAAACACATATCATGTGGTGAATAAAAATATAGCTCCAAGTAAAGTTACCGATAGAAGTAGTCGAAAGAGGAGATGCATTCCGGGGCATACCCAAGCTTTGGCTTCTAGGTGTCCTTAGATTATCTTGGGGGTGCCATGGGCATCCCCAATCTTAGTCTCTTGCCACTCCTTGTTCCATAATCCATCAAATCTTTACCCAAAACTTGAAAACTTCACAACACAAAACTTAAAGTAGAAAATATCGTGAGCTCCGTTAGCGAAAGAAAACAAAAGACCACTTCAAGTTACTGTAATGAACTCATTATTTATTTATATGAATGTTATACCTACTGTATTCCAACTTCTCTATGGTTTATAAACTATTTTACTAGCCATAGATTCATCAAAAATAAGCAAACAACACACGAAAAACAGAATCTGTCAAAAACAGAACAGTCTGTAGTAATCTTTAGCTAGCGCAAGATCTGGAACGCCAAAAATTCTAAAATAAATTGCTGGACGTGAGGAATTTATCTATTAATCATCTGCATAAAGGATTAACTAAATATCACTTTCCAAATAAAAATTACAGCAGTTCTCGTGAGCGCTAAAGTTTCTGTTTTTACAGCAAGTTCAACAAGAATTTCCCCAAGTCTTCCCAACGGTTATACTTGGCACAAACACTAGTTAAACACAAAAAACACAAAAAACAGAGGCTAGATAATTTATTTATTACTAAACAGGAGCAAAAAGCAAGGAATAAAAATAAAATTGGGTTGCCTCCCAACAACCGCTATCGTTTAACGCCCCTAGCTAGGCATAACAAGCAAGAATAGATCTAGGTATTGCCATCTTTGGTAGGCAATTCTTCAATGAGGCATCTACCATCTTTAGGAATTTCTTTATTTTTATTAATTATCAAACTTTTAGGCACAAGATCGAAAAATTCATTTGTAACAAATGGTTCCTTAATGATAGGAAAAAGATTGGGATGAACACTTATAGATTTGAGATCCGCATTTTCCTCACTAAATGATTCACCCTTATTTTTAGGAACGTACATAAGTTTGGCAACTTTAGTGGAGGGACTAGGAGTATTCTTTACGGAATAAAAGGCGGTCCCCAAGTTGGTAATAATATTCTCAAGTTTATCGATCCTTACGGAATCGTGATTTATTTTCTCATTAACTATGGGTTCCTTTTCTTTAATATCTTTCAAAGTAACTCCTACTTTAGATCCATATTGAGAGATTCGGCTGTGGATCTTCTTATCCAAATTTTCAATTAACTCTACGGTAGCAACCTTATTTTCAATAATCTCAAGCCTTTGCATTAAATGCTCCAAAGTTAATATAGTTCCATTAACCAAGAGAGGGGGTGAGCCAAATAAATCTAGCATAGCATTATAAGAATCAAAAGTATGGCTACCAAAAAAGTTCCCTCCGGTAATAGTATCAAGAATATAACGGTGTCAAGGAGTAATGCCTACATAAAAATTACGAAGGAGAATGGTAGTAGATTGCTTCCTAATAGATTTATTTTGAGCATTGCAAATTCTATACCAAGCATCTTTCAGATTTTCACCCTCCCTTTGCTTAAAGTTTAGAATTTCATTCTCGGGAGACAATGGAGAAGATAAGGGACTAGCCATAACGACAAGTAAGCAAAGTAAGACACAAGCAAACAAAGAGCAAGCGGACAAAAAGAGGCAAATAGAGAAGGAGAGGGAGGATAAAGAGAGAGGGCGAATAAAACGGCAAGGGTGAAGTGGGGGAGAGGAAAACGAGAGGCAAATGGCAAATAATGTAATGCGGGAGATAAGGGTATGTGATGGGTACTTGGTATGTTGACTTTTGCGTAGACCTCCCCGGCAACGGCGCCAGAAATCCTTCTTGCTACCTCTTTTAGCACTGCGTTGGTTTTCCCCGAAGAGGAAGGGATGATGCAGCAAAGTAGCGTAAGTATTTCTCTCAGTTTTTGAGATCCAAGGTATCAATCCAGTAGGAGGCTACGTGCGAGTCCCTCGCACCTGCACAAAACAAGTAAATCCTCGCAACAAACGCAATTAGGGGTTGTCAATCCATATAGGGCCACTTACGAGAGTGAGATCTGATAGATATGATAAAGATAATATTTTTGGTAATTTTTATGATAAAGATGCAAAGTAAAATAAAGGCAAAGTAAATAACTAAGTAGTAGGAGATTGATATGATAAAGATAGACCCGGGGCCATAGGTTTCACTAGTGGCTTCTCTCGAGAGCATAAGTATTCTACGGTGGGTGAACAAATTACTGTTGAGCAATTGACAGAATTGAGCATAGTTATGAGAATATCTAGGTATGATCATGTATATAGGCATCACGTCCTAGACAAGTAGACCGACTCCTGCCTGCATCTACTACTATTACTCCACTCATCGACCGCTATCCAGCATGCATCTAGAGTATTAAGTTAAAAGCAGTGTAACGCCTTAAGCAAGATTACATGATGTAGAGGGATAGACTAATGCAATATGAAGAAAACCCCATCTTGTTATCCTCGATGGCAACAATACAATACGTGCCTTGCTGCCCTTACTGTCACTGGGAAAGGACACCGCAAGATTGAACCCAAAGCTAAGCACTTCTCCCATTGCAAGAAAGGTCAATCTAGTAGGCCAAACCAAACTGATAATTCGAAGAGACTTGCAAAGATAAGCAATCATACATAAAGGAATTCAGAGAAGATTCAAATATTATTCATAGATAGACTTGATCATAAACCCACAATTCATGGGTCTCAACAAACACACCGCAAAAAGAAGATTACATCGAATAGATCTCCACAAGAGAGGGGGAGAACATTGTATTGAGATCCAAAAAGAGAGAATAAGCCATCTAGCTACTAACTATGGACCCGTAGGTCTGAGGTAAACTACTCACACTTCATCGGAGGGGCTATGGTGTTGATGAATAAGCCCTCCATGATCGATGCCCCCTCCGGCGGAGCTCCGGAACAGGCCCCAAGATGGGATCTCGTGGATACAGAAAGTTGCGGCGGTGGAATTAGGGTTTTGGCTCCGTATCTGATCGTTTGGTGGTACGTGGATATATATAGGAGGAAGAAGTATGTCGGTGGAGCAACAGGGGCCCATGAGGGTGGAGGGCACGCCTGGGGGGGGGGGGGGGGGGGGGGGTAGGCGCGCCCCCTACCTCGTGGCCTCCTGTTACGTGTCTTGACGTAGGGTCCAAGTCTCCTGAGTTGTATTTGATGAGAAAATCACGTTCCCGAAGGTTTCATTCCGTTTGGACTCCGTTTGATATTCCTTTTCTTAGAAACCCTAAAATAGGCAAAAAAAAAACAATTCTGGGTTGGGCCTCCGGTTAATAGGTTAGTCCCAAAAATAATATAAAAGTGGATAATAAAGCCCAATAATGTCCAAAATAGTAGATAATATAGCATGGAGCAATCAAAAATTATAAATACGTTGGAGACGTATTAGTGAGGAGCGGAGTCCACTCCTCTTGAGAATAACCCGCCTAACATGGAAGATACAGACATCCCTAGTTGATACATGAGCTATTCGAGCATACAAAACAGGATATTTATTTGAATGTTTAGAGTTTGGCACATACAAATTTACTTGGAACAGCATGTAGATACCGTATATAGGTAGGTATAGTGGACTCATGTGGAATAACTTTGGGGTTTAAGGGATTGGATGCACAAGCAGTATTCCCTCTTAGTACAAGTGAAGGCTAGCAAAAGACTGGGAAGCGACTAGCTAGAGAGCGACAACAGTCATGAACATGCATTAAAATTAATCAACACCGAATGCAAGCATGAGTAGGATATAATTAACATTGGATGCAAGCATGAGTAGGATATAATCCACCATGAACATAAATATCGTGAAGCCTATGTTGATTTTGTTTCAACTACATGCGTGAACATGCGCCAAGTCAAGTCACTTAAATCATTCAGAGGAGGATACCACCCTATAATACCACATCATAACCATTGCAATAGCATGTTGGCACGCAAGGTAAACCATTATAACTCATAGCTAATCAAGCATGACACAAGAAACTATGATCTCTAGTTGTCATTGCAAACATGTTTATTCATAATAGGCTGAATCAGGAATGATGAACTAATCATATTTACAAAAACAAAAGAGGTCGAGTTCATACCAGCTTTTCTCATCTTAGTCAGTCCATCATATATCGTCATAATTGCCTTTCACTTGCACGACTAAATAGTGTGAATAATAATAATAGTGCAAGTGCATTGGACTAAGCTGGAATCTGCAAGCATTCAATAAACAGGAGAAGACAAGGCAATATGGGCTCTTTTGTCAGATCAACAATAAATGCATATAAGAGCCACTTCAACAATTTAATTATGGTCTTCTCCTATCGACCCCTGAAGAAAATAAAAGAAATAAAACTATTTACACGGGAAAGCTCCCAACAAGCAAAAGAAGAACAGGAAATATTTTTGGATTTTCTTTTTAATTACTACTACAAGCATGGAAAGTAAACTAACTAAAATCTACAACTAATTTTTTTTGGTTTTTCTTAAGGTTTATTAAACACACAAGAAGAAAGCATAAAAAGGAAAATAAACTAGCATGGATGATACAATGAAAAAGTATGAGCACCGACATCTAGCAATGAGTGTGTGAACATAAATGTAATGTCAATGGGAAATACGTACTCCCCCAAGCTTAGGCTTTTGGCCTAAGTTGGTCTATGGCCACAGCTGGCCTGGCGGATCCATAATAATAGTTGGGGTCGTACTGCGATGCAGCGGCTATCGCCTACTGAGCTGCAGCATGGTGACGAGCGGCCTCCGCTCTCCTCTCGTACTCATCTGCCTCCTCTCTGGTAATAGTATATCTTCCTTTTGCCTGATGATCAAAGAAGGCATGAGCAGGGAGAGTAATATGGACAGCACATCATCTGTCAAAGATTAGTCGATACTGGAGAGGTGATTCATTCCTCTCGACAAACTGGTGGTGAACCATAGCATTAAAGTCTAGGTAAGCAGGAGGTAATTCAATATCATCTTCGCGTATGGCTATACCAAGAAAATTAGCTATGCGGGTTGCATAAATTCCTCCAAAGAAATCTCCATTAAATCTATTAAGATGCAACCTACGTGCAACAATGGCTCCCAAATTATAAGATTTATCTCCTAACACAGCACTCCTAAGAATACTGAGGTCAGGAACACACATATGACATGCTTCATCTTTACCATTTATGCATCTACCTATGAAGAGAGCAAAATAATGTATAGCAGGAAAGTGAATGCTCCCTATGGTGGCTTGTGTTATATCTCTAGATTCTCCCACAGTTATGCTAGCAAGAAAATCTCTAAATTCAGATTTGCGAGGATCCCTTATAATACCCCATTGTGGAAGTTTGCAAGCAGTGGTAAAATCCTCTAAGTCCATAGTATATGTAACATCCCAAAATGAGAGGGAATAAAAGGACTTTCCCAAACTTTCATATTTTCTTTCTGATCTCCATGAATTCAAATTCTTTTCAATACAAAACCCTTGAGTGAAGACGATATGAATTTTTCCATTTAAATTAAATGAAAGGGTATTTGAAAACAATTGGATTTCATTTGGAAATATTTCAATTCATAAACTTCATGCAGCTCAATGATTTTCATGAGACAAGATAAAATGACTTCTTCAAATTATATGAAATACGAGTTGGGAGTTTCAAAGAATTAAATTCAAAGTTCTTTTGAATTTATTTTCAATTTGGAGTTATTTGAGTTTTATTCAAATTATTTTTCTCCAAAAATAAAATATATGGAAATTAGGGTAACATGATTCCCTACAATAGAAAATTGGAGAAAAATTAATTTGAAATCATTTTGGTATTTTTAAAATGATTTTAGTTGGATTTTAATAGACCAGTAGCACTCTTTGATTTATCTGAATTTGTGTGGATTTTATTTTATTTTACAAAAATGTTCATGTCGTAGGAAATAATTTTCTGAAAATTTTGATATATTATATTCCTATATAATTTTTTTTATTTCTTTTGTTTTGTTTATTTTTATTCGTCTGGAAAATCTTAAAAAAAAACTTCCTTCTCTTTTGGAACGAACTGGGCCGTGGCCCAGCCAGCCAGCCCAGCCGGCCCACCTCCTCGCACCGTCCTCGAGCAGACTCCGCTCGGGAATCCGGCCGGCGCACGCCATCGCCGCCGTGGCCGACTCGGTCGCCGCCCGCGCCTTGCCCCTTCTGCAAGTCGCCGCCTCTCCTCTCCCTCCTATAAATACCGGAGCCCTGGGCCCGTTTCTCTCCTCCTCCCCACGTTCGCCGCGCCCCGCCACATCTTGCCGCCGCCGGTGCCTCGCTGCTCGCTGCTCCTCGCCGCCACCGCTGCTCCACCACCGCGCCGCCTCTTGCTTCGCCCCGCGCCGCTCCCCGCCCTAGCCGCGCCGCCACCCACGGCTGTCACCGCCCCTCGCAGTCGCCGGAGCCGCATCGCCCTCGCTGGAGATCCGCCGCCGGTTCCTCACCGAAGAACCGCCCCGAACCGGTATAAAACCGCCCCGCCCCGGTCCGGTTTATTTTCCTTTATTTCGGTTTTCGTAAAAAAAGGTTTAGTTTTTTTTAGATTGATCTATTTAGAGAACGTTCGCTGGTTAGGTATAGAAAACGAACGTTCACCTTTTAGTTTTTTTTCTTTTTCTGTAATTTCGGCCAGGGACCTAGATGTGAATACTTTATTTACATAATAGTCCCTATACTTCAAACAAGCACAACTTTTTACTCGTTAGTCCAAATCCAACGAAACCAACGCCCACTTCTTCGTTATGATCTCCTCTATCCAGTAATCCAACTCAAACATGTTTTTGAAAAGTTTAAAATTTGAATTAGATCAGATTTGAATTCAAACTTCGTTTGATCATAACTTGAGTTTCGTAGCTCCGTTTGAGTTGATTCTTTTTGCAAATCGAAGCTCTTGACCTAAACTTTCTAATAAGGCCAAATTCACATAATTTTGGTACTGTTAGAAATTGTTTTATGTTGCAAGAGTTATTTGCTTGGTTTTGATGTTTCTGAATCGTCTTCTTCGTTCTTTCTGATCTTTTGAGTGATTGCTTATGTGTGGTTACTATTGCTTGCTTACGATAGACTGACCGGAGTGTGACGAGTAGAGCTATCAAGATTTTTGAGTGCGAATCATCTTCATCAACATTGCAGGCAAGTAACACTTTGATCATACCTTTTCTACAACCCATGTTTTATTGCATTAGATCAATCCTCTCACATTGCATGATTAGGATCTAATTAAATTGTGGGATGGGAAGTAGATGAGGTAGTACCTATTACCTGTTTATTATGAAACCTTTGGGAGTTACTTCTACGTTTGCTTATTATGCCATGCTATGCTAGTAGACGTGGATTGGGTGAGTGATATCCATGATAGATGTGAGATTGATAATTAAGGGTTTATCTAAGGTGGCAACTTAAACACACATCTGGGTGGATTGAGGCACCTGATGTCTATCAGGACTTGCCTGTTTTTATTTCGGACCGCCACCCAGGCTCAAAGGGATCATAAGATCATTCATGCTAGTAACTTCCGTGTGCAGCCACAAGCCATTATGGGCTCTGGCATAGTTGACTAAGTCGTGCGAACTCTTACAGTGGTAGACTAGCAGATGTAGGGGATATAGGTGGTACGGTCTACCCAATCGTAAGGTGCTAGCACTTCTGAAAGACTATGTCTCGGTCATCCGTTTCTCAAACACCATGTAGTGCGAGAAACCAAACGGAGGCGATCGAGTCTTGTGGGGAAAAGTGCGCAAACCTCTGCAGAGTGTATAAACTAATCATGATTAGCCGTGTCCCCGATTATGGACATCTTGAGTATCTAGTTCTTGGATTATTCTATTGATCTCATCACGTTACTTTAAATGAATATTGTTGGGTTTAATGATGTTACTTAATTGGGATTGAGAATGCTGTCAACCATTCTCAATGTTCAACAACCACCATGATAGTTAAATAAATTTATTCCTTTGCAGTAGGGAAAAATTGGCTTTTCGCAAAAACTATAACTATAGAGCTTTTCCACCAGCCAAATATGCATGTAGTGATAGCCATTATTCATCATTCTCTATGGTGTGAATTTGCCAGTACATTCAATGTACTGACCCTCTGTGGCTGCAACGTCTCATGTTGCAGGATTATCTTACGACGAGTAAGTGATACGTTAGGGTTACGATTTCTACACTCAACTTTGTCGTTGGTGTTGATGGGAATCCACAACCTTGTTGCTTCCGCTATATGGATTGAGGTAATAGTATTTACGTTACTTTATACATGTGATTTACCTCTGTTATAAATCCTTCGAGTACTGTGTGTGTCAGCATACTGATCCAGGGATGACACTTAAGCACAGAGACTTGATCCATTCGTGTCAGGTCGCTACAGTATAAGAATTTTTATAAAGATCAAACATGACAATTGGAGAAGTACGTGAAGTTGAAAATTCAAACCTCCTCACAAAGGTACTGGTGAGGTTGTGATACTGGCCGCACGTCTCTTCCTCGAAGCTCACAAGATCGGCGTTACACAAATATGCGTTGAATTCTTCCTTAATTCCTGCTTGATCCATAAAATTTTCAGAAGGCCACTCACAAGGACGCACTGGAGCGTCTCTTGGTGGCTCTTCATCAGCATCACGCATTGCAAGCCTGGGTCCTTGCTTCCTTGAGGAACCACCTTGGAACATTTTCCTAAGCATTTTTCTTCCTCTGAAAAATTCTGAATTTTTTTAGTAACTTCAAAATAAAAGTAAACCGAACTCAATAATATTGATAGCAACTACTCCTACAAGTGCCTAGGGCCTATATCATGCATCAAAACTACTTTTGACCATATAAATTTGACATGCAAGGTCAAGAACAGGGTCACCTAAGAAGGAAAAATTTGCAATGAATAAAGCACTAGAACAAAAACTAATTGGACTAATGGAGGAGTCACATACCAAGGAACAATCTCCCCAAGCAGTTTTGGGAGAGGTGCTTTGGGCAAGGATATCGAAAATGGCAGCAAGATGAGCTAGAACTCATGCTTGAGCTGGATATTCGTGTTTGTGGGAGGAAGAAGAAGTGTGTGGGTGTAGGAATAAGTGGAGGAGGGCCACCATGGGCCCACGAGGTAGGGGGGCGCGCCCTCCACCCTCGTGGGCAGGTGGTTGACCCCCCTGCTATGTTCTCAGTGCCAAATATTCTCAAATATTCTAGAAAAATCATATTTAAATTTCAGGGCATTTGGAGAACTTTTATTTTTGGGGTATTTTTATATTGCACGGATAATCAGATAATAGATAGAAAATATTTATTTTTATTTTATTTAATATAAATGACAGAAAGTAAAAGTGGGGTACAGAAGGTTGTGCTCTCTAGTGTCATCCATCTCATGATCATCAAAAGGAATCCACTAACAAGGTTGATCAAGTCTTGTTAACGAACTCATTCTGAATAACATGGAACCGGAGAAATTTCGAATAACACTATGTTACCTCAACGGGAATATGCATATCCCCAATAATAAGAATGTCATATTTCTTCTTGACAGTAGGAAGAGGAAATTCAAAACCTCCAAATATAATCGATGGAATTTTTCCAATAGAATTGATACTGTGGACTTGAGGTTGTTTCCTCGGAAAATGTACCGTATGCTCATTACCATTAACATGAAAAGTGACATTGCCTTTAGTGCAATCAATAACAGCCCCTGCAGTATTCAAAAAGGGTCTTCCAAGAATAATAGACATACTATCGTCCTCGGGAATATCAAGAATAACAAAATCCGTTAAAATAGTAACGTTTGCAACTACAACGGGCACATCCTCACAAATACCGACAGGTATAGCAGTTGATTTATCAGCCATTTGCAAAGATATTTCAGTAGGTGTCAACTTATTCAAATCAAGTCTACGATATAAAGAGAGGGGCATAACACTAACACCGGCTCCAAGATCACATAAAGCAGTTTTAACATAGTTTATTTTAATGGAGCATGGTATAGTGGGTACTCCTGGATCTCCAAGTTTCTTTGGTATTCCACCCTTAAAAGTATAATTAGCAAGCATGGTGGAAATTTCATCTTCCGGTATCTTTCTTTTATTTGTGACAATTTCTTTCATATGCTTAGCATAAGGATTCATTTTGAGCATATCAGTTAATCGCATACGCAAAAAGATAGGTCTAATCATTTCAGCAAAGCGCTCAAAATCCTCATCATCCTTTTTCTTGGATGGTTTGGGAGGAAAAGGCATGCGTTTCTGAACCCAAGGCTCTCTTTCTTTACCATGTTTCCTAGCAACAAAGTCTTTCTTATCATAACGTTGATTCTTTGATTGTGGGTTATCAAGATCAACAGCAGGTTCAATTTCTACATCATTATCATTACTAGGTTGAGCATCATCATGAACATTATCAGTAACATTATTACTAGTTTCAGGTTCATTACTAGATTGTGTTTCAGCATCAGAAATAGAAATATCATTTGCATTCTCAGGTGTTTCGGTAATAGGTTCACTAGAAGCATGCAAAGTCCTATCATTTTTCTTTTTCTTCCTTTTAGAAGGACTAGGTGCATCTATATTATTTCTCTGAGAATCTTGCTCAATTCTCTTAGGGTGGCCTTTAGGATACAAAGGTTCCTGAGTCATTCTACCAGTTCTAGTAGCCACTCTAACAGCATAATCATTATTCTTACTATTCAATTCATTGAGCAAATCATTTTGAGCTTTAAGTACTTGTTCTACTTGAGTGGTAACCATAGAAGCATGTTTACTAATAAGTTTAAGTTCACCTTTGACATTAGCCATATAATCACCCAAGTGTTCAAGCATATTTGAATTGTATTTCAATTTTCTACCAAAATAAGCATTAAAGTCTTCTTGCTTAGCCATAAATTTATCAAACTCATCTAAGCATGGGCTAACAAATTTAGTAAATGGGATTTCGGCTTTATCATATCTATAGAGAGAATTTACCTTTACTACATGTGTTAGGTTATCAAGACCATGAGTTTCTTCAATAGGTAACGGATTAAGATCATATGTTTCTTCAACAGGCGGTAAATCAAGACCATGTATTTCTTCAATAGGAGGTAAATTCTTAACATCTTCAGCTTTAATACATTTTTCTTTCATAGATTTCTTTGCCTCTTGCATATCTTCAGGACTGAGAAATAGAATACCCCTCTTCTTCGAAGTTGGTTTAGGAATAGGCTCAGGAATTGGCTCCGGAGATGTCCAATTATTTTCATTTGTCAACATATTATTCAATAGAATTTCAGCTTCATCTGGTGTTCTTTCCCTGAAAAGAGAACCAACACAACTATCCAGGTAATCTCTAGAAGCATCGGTTAGTCCATTATAAAAGATATCAAGTATTTCATTTTTCTTAAGAGGATGATCAGGCAAAGCATTAAGTAATTGGAGAAGCCTCCCCCAAGCTTGTGGGAGACTCTCTTCTTCAATTTGCACAAAATTATATATATATATCCCTTAAAGCAGCTTGTTTCTTATGAGCAGGGAAATATTTAGCAGAGAAGTAATAAATCATATCCTGGGGACTACGCACACAACCAGGATCAAGAGAATTAAACCATGTCTTAGCATCACCCTTTAATGAGAACGGGAATATTTTAAGGATATAAAAGTAACGAGTTCTCTCATCTTTAGTGAACAGGGTGGCTATATCATTTAATTTAGTCAGATGTGCCACAACAGTTTCAGATTCATAGCCACGAAAAGGATCAGACTCAACCAAAGTAATTATATCAGGATCAACAGAGAACTCATAATCCTTATCAGTAACACAGATAGGTGAAGTAGCAAAAGCAGGGTCAGGTTTCATTCTAGCATTTAGAGATTGCTTATTCCATTTAGCTAATAACCTCTTAAGTTCGTTTCTATCTTTGCAAGCTAAAATAGCTAAAGAAGCTTCTTGATCAAAGACATAACCCTCGGGAATAACAAGTGATTCTTCATCATCAGTATTATCAGATTCAATATTTTCAATCTCTCTAGCCCTAGCAATTTTTTCATCAAGAAAATCACTAAGTGGCACAGTAGTATCAGGCATAGAAGTAGTTTCATCATAAGTATCATGCATAGTATAAGTGGCATCATCAATAACATGCGACATATCAGAACGAATAGCAGAAGCAAGTTAGGTGTCGCAAGCTTACTCAAAACAGAAAGTGAATCAAGTGCAGAGCTAGATGGCAGTTCCTTACCTCCCCTCGTAGTTGAGGGATAAATCTTGGTTCTAGGATCTTTCAAGTTCTTCATAATGATAAGGAGATTTAAATCCCAAGTGACTCAAAGAATAGAGCTATGCTCCCCGGCAACGACGCCAGAAAATAGTCTTGCTAACCCACAAGTATAGGGGATCGCAACAGTTTTCGAGGGTAAAGTATTCAACCCAAATTTATTGATTCGACACAAGGGGAGCCAAAGAATACTCTCAAGTGTTAGCAGCTGAGTTGTCAATTCAACCACACCTAGAAACTTAATATCTGCAGCAAGTATTTAGTAGTAAAGTAATATGATAGTAGTGGTAACGGTAGCAAAAGGTAACTGTAGTAAAAGTAATGTTTTTGGTATTTTGTAGTGATGATAGCAATAGCAACGGGAAAGTAAATAAGTGAAGAACAATATATGGAAAGCTCGTAGGCAATGGATCGGTGATGGAGAATTATGCCGGATGCGGTTCATCATGTAACATTCATAACCTAGGATGACACAGAACTAGCTCCAGTTCATTGATATAATGTAGGCATGTATTCCGAATATAGTCATATGTGCTTATGGAAAAGAACTTGCATGACATCTTTCGTCCTGCCCTCCCGTGGCAGCGGGGTCCTTACGGAAACTAAGGGATATTAAGGCCTCCTTTTAATAGAGTACCGGAACAAAGCATTAACACATAGTGAATACATGAACTCCTCAAACTACGGTCATCACCGGTAAGTATCCCGATTATTGTCACTTCGGGGTTAACGGATCATAACACATAATAGGTGACTATATACTTGCAAGATAGGATCAAGGACACTCATATATTGATGAAAACATAATAGGTTCAGATCTGAAATCATGGCACTCGGGACCTAGTGACAAGCATTAAGCATAGAAAAGTCATAGCAACATCAATCTCAGAACATAGTGGACACTAGGGATCAAACCCTAACAAAACTAACTTGATTACATGATAGATCCCATCCAACCCATCACCGTCCAGCAAGCCTACGATGGAATTACTCATGCACGGCGGTGAGCATCATGAAATTAGTCATGGAGGATGGTTGATGATGACGATGGCGACGGATTCCCCTCTTCAGAGCCCCGAACGGACTCCAGATCAGCCCTCCCGAGAGGTTTTAGGGCTTGGCGGCGGCTCCGTATCATAAAATGCGATGAATTCTTCTCTCTGATTTTTTTTCTCCCCGAAACACAATATATAGAGTTGGAGTTGGAGTCGGAGAGGCAACAGGGGGCCCATGAGGTAGGGGGCGCGCCCTAGGGGGGCAGGCGCGCCCCCCACCCTCGTGGAGAGGTGGTGGGCCCCCTGGCCTTCATCTTTTGCAGGTATTTTTTATATTTTCCAAAAAGTTGCAACATGAAGTTTCAGGTCATTCCGAGAACGTTTGTTTCTGCACATAAATAACACCATGGTACTTCTGCTGAAAACAGCGTCAGTCCGGGTTAGTTCCATTCAAATCATGCAAGTTAGAGTCCAAAACAAGGGCAAAAGTCTTTGGAAAAGTAGGTACATTGGAGATGTATCATAGTCGTACGTCTTCACGATCCGACCGATCAAGTACCGAATGTACGGCACCTCCGAGTTCAGCACATGTTCAGCCCGATGATGTCCGTCGAACTCCGATCCAGCCGAGTGTTGAGGCAGAGTTTCGTCAGCACGTTGGCGTGGTGACGATGATGATGTTATACCAACGTAGGGCTTCGCCTAAGCACCGCTACAGTATTATCGAGGTGGACTATGGTGGAGGGGGGCACCGCACACGGCTAAAAGATCAAAAGATCAATTGTTGTGTCTCTAGGGTGCCCCCTGCCCCCGTATATAAAGGAGCAAGGGGGAGGTGCGGCCGGCCAGGAGGGGGCACGCCAGGAGGAGTCCTACTCCTACCGGGAGTAGGACTCCCACCCTTTTCCTTGTTGGATTAGGAGAAGAGGGGGAAAGAGGTGGAGGAGAAGAAGGAAAGGGGGGGTGCCGCCCCCCTCTCCTTGTCCTATTTGGACTAGGGGGAGGGGCGCACGGCCCTTGCCCTGGCCGCCTCTCCTCTTCTCCACTAAGGCCCACTATGGCCCATTATCCCCCTGGGGGGTTCCAGTAACCCCTCGGTACTTCGGTAAAATCCCGATTTCACCCGGAACACTTCCGATATCCAAACATAGGCTTCCAATATATCAATCTTCATGTCTCGGCCATTTCGAGACTCCTCGTCATGTCCATGATCACATTCGGGACTCCGAACAACCTTAGGTACATCAAAACATATAAACTCATAATATAACTGTCATCGAAACGTTAAGCGTGCGGACCCTTCGGGTTCGAGAACTATGTAGACATGACCGAGACACGTCTCCGGTCAATAACCAATAGAGGAACCTGGATGCTCATATTGGCTCCCACATATTCTACGAAGATCTTTATCGATCAACCCGCATAACAACATACGTTGTTCCCTTTGTCATTGGTATGTTACTTGCCAGAGATTCGATCGTCGGTATCTCAATACCTAGTTCAATCTCGTTACCGGCTAGTCTCTTTACTCGTTCCATAATACATCATCCTGCAACTAACTCATTAGTTGCAATGCTTGCAAAGCTTAAGTGATGTGCATTACCGAGTGGGCCCGGAGATACCTCTCCGACAATCGGAGTGACAAATCCTAATCTCAAAATACGCCAACCCAACAAGTACCTTCGGAGACACCTGTAGAGCACCTTTATAATCACCCAGTTACGTTGTGACGTTTGGTAGCACACAAAGTGTTCCTCTTGTAAACAGGAGTTGCATAATCTCATAGTCATAGGAACATGTATAAGTTATGAAGAAAGCAATAGCAACAAACTAAACGATCAAGTGCTAAGCTAACGGAATGGGTCAAGTCAATCACATCATTCTCCTAATGATGTGATCCCGTTAATCAAATGACAATTCATGTCTGTGGTTAGGAAACATAACCATCTTTGATCAACGAGCTAGTCAAGTAGAGGCATACTAGTGACACTTTGTTTGTCTATGTATTCACACATGTATTATGTTTTCGGTTAATACAATTCTAGCATGAATAATAAAAATTTATCATGATATAAGGAAATAAATAATAACTTAATTATTGCCTCTAGGGCATATTTCCTTCAGTCTCCCACTTGCACTAGAGTCAATAATCTAGATTACACAGTAATGATTCTAACACCCATGGAGCCTTGGTGCTGATCATGTTTTGCTCGTGAAGAGGCTTAGTCAACGGGTCTGCAACATTCAGATCCGTATGTATCTTGCAAATTTCTATGTATCCCACCTGGACTAGATCCCGGATGGAATTGAAGCGTCTCTTGATGTGCTTGGTTCTCTTATGAAATCTGGATTCCTTCGCCAAGGCAATTGCACCAGTATTGTCACAAAAGATTTTCATTGGACCCGATGCACTAGGTATGACACCAAGATCGGATATGAACTCCTTCGTCCAGACTCCTTCATTTGCTGCTTCTGAAGCAGCTATGTACTCCGCTTCACACATAGATCCCGCCACAACGGTTTGTTTAGAACTGCACCAACTGACAGCTCCACCATTCAATGTAAACACGTATCCGGTTTGCGATTTAGAATCGTCCGGATCAGTGTCAAAGCTTGCATCGACGTAACCATTTACGACTAGCTCTTTATGACCTCCATAAACGAGAAACATATCCTTAGTCCTTTTCAGGTATTTTAGGATGTTCTTGACCGCTATCCAGTGATCCACTCCTGGATTACTTTGGTACCTCCCTGCTAGACTTATAGCAAGGCACACATCAGGTCTGGTACACAGCATTGCATACATGATAGAGCCTATGGCTGAAGCATAGGGAACATCTTTCATTTTCTCTCTATCTTCTGAAGTGGTCGGGCATTGAGTCTTACTCAACTTCACACCTTGTAACACAGGCAAGAACCCTTTCTTTGCTTGATCCATTTTGAACTTCTTCAAAACTTTGTCAAGGTATGTGCTTTGTGAAAGTCCAATTAAGCGTCTTGATCTATCTCTATAGATCTTGATGCCCAATATATAAGCAGCTTCCTGAGGTCTTTCATTGAAAAACTTTTATTCAAGTATCCCTTTATGCTATCCAGAAATTCTATATCATTTCCAATCAACAATATGTCATCCACATATAATATCAGAAATGCTACAGAGCTCCCACTCACTTTCTTGTAAATACAGGCTTCTCCAAAAGTCTGTATAAAACCAAATGCTTTGATCACACTATCAAAGCGTTTATTCCAACTCCGAGAGGCTTGCACCAGTCCATAAATGGATCGCTAGAGCTTGCACACTTTGTTAGCTCCCTTTGGATCGACAAAACCTTCGAGTTGCATCATACACAGCTCTTCTTCCAGAAATCCATTCAGGAATGCAGTTTTGACATCCATTTGCCAAATTTCATAATCATAAAATTCGGTAATTGCTAACATGATTCGGACAGACTTAAGCATCGCTACGGGTGAGAAAGTCTCATTGTAGTCAATCCCTTGAACTTGTTGAAAACCTTTTGCAACAAGTCGAGACTTATAGACAATAACATTACCGTCAGCGTCAGTCTTCTTCTTGAAGATCCATTTATTCTCAATGGCTTGCCGATCATCGGGCAAGTCAACCAAAGTCCACACTTTGTTCTCATACATGGATCCCATCTCAGATTTCATGGCCTCAAGCCATTTTGCGAAATCTGGGATCACCATTGCTTCTTCATAGTTCATAGGTTCGTCATGGTCTAGTAACATAACCTCCAGAACAGGATTACCGTACCACTCTGGTGCGGATATTACTCTGGTTGACCTACGAGGTTCAGTAACTGATTTCTACTACACAACCTTCTTCTTGTAGACGTTGTTGGGCCCCCAAGTGCAGAGGTTTGTAGGACAGTAGCAAATTTCCCTCAAGTGGATGACCTGAGGTTTATCAATCCGTAGGAGGCGTAGGATGAAGATGGTCTCTCTCAAGCAACCCTGCAAACAAATAACAAAGAGTCTCTTGTGTCCACAACACACCCAATACAATGGTAAATTGTATAGGTGCACTAGTTCGGCGAAGAGATGGTGATACAAGTGGTATATGGATGGTAGATAATAATTTTTGTAATATGAAAATATAAAAACAGCAAGGTAACGAATGATAAAAGTGAGCGTAAACGGTATTGCAATGCGTTGAAACAAGGCCTAGGGTTCATACTTTCGCTAGTGCAAGTTCCCTCAACAATACTAACATAATTGGATCACATAACTATCCCTCAACATGCAATAAAGAGTCACTCCAAAGTCACTAATAGTGAAGAACGAACAAAGAGATTATGGTAGGGTACGAAACCACCTCAAAGTTATTCTTTCCAAATCCGTTAGGCTATTCCTATAAGTGTCACAAACAACCCTAGAGTTCGTACTAGAATAACACCTTAAGACACAAATCAACCAAAACCCTAATGTCACCTAGATACTCCAATGTCACCTCAAGTATCCGTGGGTATGATTATATGATACACATCACACAATCTCAGATTCATCTATTCAACCAACACATAGAACCTCAAAGAGTGCCCCAAAGTTTCTACCGGAGAATCACGACGAAAACATGTGCCAACCCCTATGCATAGGTTCATGGGAAGAACCCGCAAGTTGATCACCAAAACATACATCAGGTGAATCACGTGGTATCCCATTGTCACCACAGATACGCACGGCAAGACACACATCAAGTGTTCTCAAATCTTTAAAGACTCAATCCGATAAGATAACTTCAAAGGGGAAACTCAATCCATTACAAGAGAGTAGAGGGGGAGAATAAACATAAGATCCAACTATAATAGCAAAGCTCGCGATACATCAAGATCGTGCCAAATCAAGAACACGAGAGAGAGAGAGAGATCAAACACATAGCTATTGGTACATACCCTCAGCCCCGAGGGAGAACTACTCCGTCCTCGTCATGGAGAGCACCGGGATGATGAAGATGGCCACCGGAGAAGGATTGCCCCCTCCGGCAGGGTGACGGAACGGGTCTAGATTGGCTTTCGGTGGCTACGGAGGCTTCTGGCGGCGGAACTCCCAATCTATTGTGTTCTCGGATGTTTTTAGGGTATATGGAGATATATATGCAGAAGAAGTATGTCATGGGGGCACGAGGGGGCCACGAGGGTGGAGGGCGTGCCCAAGGGGGGTGGGCACGCCCCCCTACCTCGTGGCCTCCTCGAAGCTTCCCTTACGTGGACTCCAAGTCTTCTGGGCTTCTTCTGATCCAAAAATAATTTCCGTGAATTTTCAGGTCAATTGCACTCTGTTTGATTTTCCTTTTCTACGATATTCTAAAACAAGGAAAAACAGAAACTGGCACTAGGCTCTAGGTTAATAGGTTAGTCCCAAAAATCATATAAAATAGCATATAAATGCATATAAAACATCCAAGGTTGATAATATAATAGCATGGAACAATCAAAAATTATAGATACGTTGGAGACGTATCAGCATCCCCAAGCTTAATTCCTACTCGTCCTCGAGTAGGTAAATGATAAAAACAGAATTTTTGATGTGGAATGCTACCTAACATATTTATCCATGTAGTTCTCTTTATTGTGGCAAGAATATTCAGATCCATAAGATTCAAGACAAAAGTTTAATATTGACATAAAAATAATAATACTTCAAGCATACTAACTAAGCAATCATGTCTTCTCAAAATAACATGGCCAAAGAAAGCTATCCCTACAAAATCATATAGTCTGGCTATGCTCTATCTTCACCACACAAAATATTTAAATCATGCACAAACCCGATGACAAGCCAAGAAATTGTTTCATACTTTTGATGTTCTCAAACTTTTTCAATCTTCACGCAATACATGAGCGTGAGCCATGGACATAGCACTATAGGTGGAACAGAATGGTGGTTGTGGAGAAGACAAAAAGGGAGAAGATAGTCTCACACCAACTAGGCATATCAACGGGCTATGGAGATGCCCATTAATAGATATCGATGTGAGTGAGTAGGGATTGCCATGCAACAGATGCACTAGAGCTATAAATGTATGAAAGCTCAACAAAAGAAACTAGTGGGTGTGCATCCACTCGCTTGCTCACGAAGACCTAGGGCATTTTGAGGAAGCCCATCATTGGAATATACAAGCCAAGTTCTATAATGAAAGATTCCCACTAGTATATGAAAGTGATATCATAGGAGACTCTCTATCATGAAGATCATGGTGCTACTTTGAATCACAAGTGTGGTAAAAGGATAGTAGCATTGCCCCTTCTCTCTTTTTCTCTCATTTTTTTATTTTTTTATTTGGGCCTTCTCTTTTTTTATGGCCTCTTTTTTTCTCTTTTTTTATTTGGGCTTCTTTGGCCTCTGTTATTTATTTTGTTTCGTCCGGAGTCTCATCCCAACTTATGGGGGAATCATAGTCTCCATCATCCTTTCCTCACTGGGACAATGCTCTAATAATGATGATCAACACACTTTTATTTTCGGGACATTTACATCTATGCCCTTAACTCGAACCCACTACTCAATTTTGCCCCTAATTTTTAGGTATGCTCAGTTTTGCCCCTCCGCTGTTAGTTTCACTTATAGAAATGCCCTTCTCTGCCATTACCGTCCGGTCAAAGGTCTTTGACCGTCCTGAAAAAATAGCAAAAAAAATCAAAAAAATATGAAATTTGGTGGGATCGAAGATAGTCATGTCTGCAAGGCGCGTGCACATTTTCATGCCGTTCGGACACTCCGGGAGCTCGTGTCAAAGGAAAACATAAATTTTGTACGCATGCGAGGAGTAAATTCAAAAAAAATAGAAAAAAAATCAAAAAAATATGAAATTTCGTGGGACTCAAGATATTCAGGTGCGCAAGATGTGTGCATGTTTTTGTTGTGTTTGGACATTGTAGGAGCTCGTGGAGAGAAAAAAACAAATTTTAGCTCAAAAAAACTTTGAAAAAATGCACTATTTTGTTGTTTTTCTCTAGAGCGCCCCGTACATCATTTGATCACCAAAACTTGCAAGCACTTTGTGCACTCAAGCCTCCTTGACGCCAAATAAATTCAAATTTTTTTGAACTTTTTTGCTATTTTTTTCAAATTTACTGTTCATAAGCATAAATTATTTTTGTTTTCCTTTGCCACGAGCTCCCGGAGTGTCCAACCAACACAAAAATGTGCACGCGCCTTGCGGACATGACTATCGTCGATCCCACCAAATTTCATATTTTTTTGATTTTTTTTGCTATTTTTTTCTGGATGGTCAAAGTACTTTGACCGGACGGTAACGACGCAAAAGGGCATTTCTATAAGTGACACTAACGGCGGAGGGGCAAAACTGAGCATACCTGAAAATTAGGGGCAAAACTGAGTAGTGGGTTCGAGTTAGGGGCAGAACTGGAATTGGCCCTTTATTTTCTTACAACTCAAGAATTACAACTCGATACTTAGAACAAAATATGACTCTACATGAATGCCTCCGGCGGTGTACCGGGATGTGCAATGAGTCATGAGTGACATTTATGAAAGAATTATGAACGGTGGCTTTGCCACAAATACGATGTAAACTACATGATTATGCAAAGCAATATGACAATGATGAAGCGCGTCATAATAACAGAACAGTGGAGAGTTGCATGGCAATATATCTCGGAATGGCTATGGAAATGCCATGATAGGTAGGTATGGTGGCTGTTTTGAGGAAGGTATATGGTGGGTTTATGGAACCGGCAAAAGTTGCGCGGTACTAGAGGGGCTAGCAATGGTGAAAGGAAGGAAAGTGCGTATAATCCATGGACTCAACATTAGTGTGACGCCCCCGATTCAATCGTACACTAATCATACACGCAAACGTGTACGATCAAGATCAGGGACTCACGGGAAGATATCACAACACAACTCTACAAATAAAATAAGTCATACAAGCATCATATTACAAGCCAGGGGCCTCGAAGGCTCGAATACAAGAGCTCGATCATAGACGAGTCAGCGGAAGCAACAATATCTGAGTACAGACATAAGTTAAACAAGTTACCATAAGATGGCTAGCACAAACTGGGATATAGATCGAAAGAGGCGCAGGCCTCCTGCCTGGGATCCTCCTAACTACTCCTGGTCGTCGTCAGCGGGCATCACGTAGTAGTAGGCACCTCCGGTGTAGTAGGAGTCGTCATCGATGGTGGCGTCTGGCTCCTGGGCTCCAACATCTGGTTGCGACAACCAGAAGGAAAGGAAAGGGGGAAAAAGGGGGAGAAAGCAACCGTGAGTACTCATCCAAAGTACTCGCAAGCAAGGAACTACACTACATATGCATGGGTATCAAATGGAATAAGGGTATCATATGTGGACTGAACTGCAGAATGCCAGAATAAGAGGGGGATAACTAATCCTTTCGAAGACTACGCTTCTGGCAGCCTCCGTCTTGCAGCATGCAGAAGAGAATAGACTGAAGTCCTCCAAGTAGCATCGCATAGCATAATCCTAACCGATGATCCTCCCCTCGTCGCCCTGTGAGAGAGCGATCACCGGTTGTATCTGGCACTTGGAAGGGTGTGTTTTATTAAGTATCCGGTTCTAGTTGTCATAAGGTCAAGGTACAACTCCAAGTCGTCCTGTTACCGAAGATCACGGCTATTCGAATAGATTAACTTCCCTGCAGGGGTGCACCACATACCCCAACACGCTTGATCCCATTTGGCCGGACACACTTTCCTAGGTCATGCCCGGCCGTGGAAGATCAACACGTCGCAGCCCCACCTAGACCAACAGAGAGGTCAGCACGCCGGTCTAAACCTAAGCGCCCAGGGGTCTGGGCCCATCGCCCTTAGCACACCTACACGTTGCGAACACGGCCGGAAGCAGAACTAGCCCCCTTAATACAAGAGCAGGCTTACGTTCCAATCCGGCGCGCTCTGCTCAGTCACTGACGTCATGAAGGCTTCGGCTGATACCACGACGCCGGGATACCCATAACTACTCCCGCGTAGATGGTTAGTGCGTATAGACCAAATGGCCAGACTCAGATCAAATACCCAGATCTCGTTAAGCGTGTTAAGTATCCGCGAACGCCGACCAGGGCCAGGCCCACCTCTCTCCTAGGTGGTCTCAACCTGCCCTGCCGCTTCGCCTCAAAGTAACAGTCGGGGGCCGTCGGGAACCCAGGCCCACCTCTACCGGGATGGAGCCACCTGCCCCTTCAGCCCCCATCTCCGAACAGTATCACAGGTAATGTAACTGTGTAAAGTATATCGTATATGCCCGTGATCACCTCCCGAAGTGATCACGGCCCAGTAGTATAGCATGGCAGACGGACAAGAGTGTAGGGCCACTGATGGAACACTAGCATCCTATACTAAGCAGTAGGATAGCAGGTAATGGTAACAATAGTAGTAGCAAGGACAGGCTATGCATCAGGATAGGAATAACGGAAAGCAGTAACATACTACACTACTCTAATGCAAGCAGTATAGAGAAGAGTGGGCGATATCTGGTGATCAAAGGGGGGGCTTGCCTGGTTGCTCTGGCAAGAGAGAGGAGTCGTCAACTCCGTAGTCGTACTGGGTAGCAGCGGCGTCGGTCTCGGTGTCCAGCGAGAGAAGAGGGGGAAGAAACAATAATTATAACACAAACAAATGCATGACGATGCATGACATGACAAAGCGTGAGGCTAGGTGTGCCCTAACACGGTACGAGGTGGTACCGGTGAAGGGGGAACATCCGGGAAATTATCCCCGGTGTTTCGCGTTTTCGGATAGACGAAACGGAGGAGGAAAGTTGCGTGTTCGCTATGCTAGGGATGCGTGGCGGATGAACGGGCTACGTATTCGAATTCGTCTCGTCGTTCTGAGCAACTTCCATGTACAAAGTTTTTTCATCCGAGCTACGGTTTATTTTATATTAATTTTCAAAGTTTTAATTCATTTTTAGAATTATCAGAATTAATTTAATTAGGAAATGCCAATATGATGTCAGCATGACATCTGGGTGATGTCAGCAGTCAACAGTCAGTTGACTTGGTCAAACTAGCGCGTGGGTCCCGCATGTCATTGACTGTTTTAGGTAATTAAGGATAGTTAATTAAGTTAATTAGCTAATTAAATTACTGTTTAATTAAACTAACTAGTTATTTATATCAACTAAACAGAGTTAATTAACTTAATTAATTCACTAATTAATTAATTGTTTACTTTATTATTATATTTTTTTGTTCTAAGGGCGGGCCCCATCTGTCATTGTCATAAGGGGGGTCTTAGCGGGCGGTAACACTAGTGGTAACGGGCGCAGGGGGGTTCACGGGCGCCCAACCCGGGCGGGAACCGCGTGGGCATGGCTGGGCGCCGGTGCGGCGCGGGCGCCGGGCGCCGGAGACGGCCGTGGGCATGGCGGCCAGGGTCAGCAGAGGAACAGGGGGCGGTGGCGTCGGTGAAGCAATGACAGGGGTGATGCAAGCGGGCGCGTGTGACGCGGGGAGGAGGAGAGGTAGGCCATGGCCTCACCGTGCGAAGCAGGGGTCGGGGCAATGCGCTTGACGGAGGTCGGGGACGGCGGCGACGTTGGGGAGGAAGTCCGGCGAGGCAGATCGTCGACGGAGGCGAGCTAGCGGTGACGGGGTCGAGGCGGAGGCGGCACCGGGCGGCGTCGGCGGTCCGGGCGACGTGCGAGGGAGAAGGAGGGGCGAGGCAGTCTAGCACGCAGCGAGGTGGGGCGTCGGGGTGGCACCGGGGACGGGCTCCGGCGCCAGGGCACGAGGCGGCGCGGTCGAGGCGCCATCTCCCCCGATCCAAATTGGGGAGGGGCGAGGGAGATGCGAGGTGGTGGGACGAGTGGGGGAGAGTAGGGATCGGGTGGGGGTTAGGGTTCGGGGAGGTGGCCTTGTAGGCCAGAGAGGAGGGTCGGCTGGGCCGGCCGGTTGGCTAGCTGGGCCGGTTGGCCCAGGGTGGGGGGGAGGGGTTGTGGCTGGGGCGCTAGGTGGGCCGGCCCATTCGGGCGGCTGGGGCCAGCTGGGCCACTTGGCCCAGCGGAACAGGGGGGTTCTGTTTTCCCCTCTCTTTTTTTTGTTTGTTTGTTTGTTTTATCTTACTTTTTTTTGTTTTAATTTTATTTCCTAATTTGTTTTAGTTTGGTAAAATATCCAATTAGCACCTAACATAGTAACATTAATTATACCACTGCCACAACAACTTTGGCACCTAGCTAAATAGCTTAGTATTTTGTAAAATATATTAGGAGTATAACTAATTGTTTTTTGCTGTTGTTTTAATCACCTTAGGGTATTTAATTATTTTATAAAGATGTTTCTCCACCAATAATATCCATGATTTATTTGTCACATTAAGAACATTTTAGTTTTTTTACTTTTGATAACTTTAATTGTTTGACTTGACTTTAAATTTGAAGATGAACGAGATTTGAATCATCGCAAGATTAACAACAGTAATCATGGTGACGTGGCATCATTAGCAGAGGTTTACTGTAGCGTAACTATCTGGGCGTCACAATTCTCCTCCACTACAAGAAATCTCGTCCCGAGATTTAAGAGGTGGAAGGGAAAGGTTTGGTTACGAAATTCTAACGAATCTTTTTGGTCTTGGATGCTCTTCACAAAGAGGTCGATCCATTATGTTTATGTCTTCATTCCTCTGCTTCAGGGCATCATGATGAAGTCGTCATCCTTTCTTCGGGGGTTCCATCGTACTTACGTAAAAGGATAATGGGTGTCTTCGGAAGAACTGGCCTCTAGAAGGTCGCTTATCTGGTAGATAACACCAGGAAAGGTGGCGAAAAGTAACTCTCGAATTGTAACTGAAGAAAATTTCGAGAGCAAAGTAAGAAGGTACCATGAGAAGTTTCGATCGGGCAGGCAATCGTTCTATGCCTGAAACAGGGCGTGTTAGGGGTTTCATGGAACGGGAATAAGTATTGTGTCTGATACCAGAGTAGATCACTAGGAAGGTGGCCCGTGAACTACATACGAGGCCACGCGCGAGGAATAACTTTGGAAACAGGGGGTGTACCAGAGAGTCAGGTTTTGATCCTGTGGAACTGTGGGTTATGGGCCCACCATGTGGGTTAAAAGTAGGAAGGTGATGACGTCTTACACGATCATGTAAGCGAGGCATGTCAGAGGATAGTCCGTCAGTTATGTTGGCAACAACATCGATACCAAGGGCGAGGGACGAAGAGAACCATTTTCCTGCTCGTTTGAACGAGGCGGACCAATAGGCAAAGTTCTCGTCCATCGGTGGCTACCGGAATGTCATCAACAATAGTAAAAGGGTCTTGCTGACGGAATTGTACACCGAGGTGTTTACATAAGCAGTGAACCTTTACTGCTTAGATTATATAGATCACAAGAAAGGTCAAACAACCCAATGAAAAGAAAAATGTGATCATCAGGTTAAGCAGAACAAGGGTAAGGGAAATGGGTTTAAACACATATTTTAGGGATATATCCTCCCCAAGGACAAGCAGAGCATGATATCCATGATAGGATATAACGTAGAAAAACTCTTTAGGTAGGGGAGAGAAATTTCATGACATTACCCATACAGCGGTGTTTGGATAATTTAGCAGGAAACATTTAGCATTGGCTTCAAATGTCCTTGTTGAAAACCGAAGTACCACAAACATGCTTCGAGATAGCATTACATGGTCTTCAAGCAAGTTTAGACTTTGGAAACAAAAAGGGTCCATCAGGAAGAACTTATAGAATAAGTCTTACAATTTCCTCATGGAAGAAAGGATAGCCTGGCTGAAAAGGGAAACTATAACAATTGGGCCTCCGGCCAGGGGTGCTAGGCATGACATCACCTTACCGGGTCACATAAGGACCATTGTTGTAACTCTTGGAAATATGTTCCAACCATCATATCTGACCTAGATTCAGATCTGATTATTGCCAGGATACCTCCGACTTAGTAAGCCTGAGAAGAAAAGGTGCAACACAATTGACGAGATGACAATGTAAGATTCTCGGGAAATGAACTATGAAGTGATTTCCGTTAACAAGAGTTCATCATTAATCCAAGGAGAGGACAAGGAGGTGTCTGGTGAACCCAACGGCAATTCATCGAGATTTCCAAAAGATCATTTTCCACAATTAAGTGAAGAAGGAGATAACATTTGTCAGATCAAATGATATAAGGAAGTATGCTCACGGAAAACATACACAATTAAACATTGGTTGAAAGGTGCGCCCAAAATATGGGTTGGGTTGCACGACCAATGTCAGAATGGTGATTCAATAATCAATAGTCTAAGAACGGACGGCCGACCATTAACTTCAAAGCAATAGGGTTGCTAGAAGTGCAGAATCCAAACAACACCGTTCACTTGTTGGTACCCCGGTTGGAATCAACACGAGGACCAAGAAAGAATGGTGATGGTGAGAAGTATCACGATACCAAGAATTCTTAAGAGGTGGTGAAATTCTCACAACATTCTTGACATAAAAGATGGTAATACTCCAAGGTAAAGGAGAACAAATGCTGGATAGCAAGGATCTCAAGGTATAACACAAAACACGAACAAGTTTGTGTTGAACGGAAGGCAATCGAGTGGTCGATGATAACACAAATCATCGAGGGCAAGGATGGTATTTCTCATCAGGAATTCAATTGATATCCTTGAGGAGCTCGAAATGTTGATGATGATCATGACAATTTCTGTCGAGAGGTTTCATGGAGATGTAATCGGTCGACGATGACATCAAGTCAAACGAATGATGAAGCGAAAGGTTATTGGAACCATGGGTACGACACAAACTTGAAATCAAGTTTGTTGTTTGAGGTGAAACGATAAGATAAGGAAGATTGACGTAAGCTTAGCCCATCGTCGAAATTGTGCTCCGGAAAGAAGGACCAGGTAGCACAGTTAAAATTTGGCACGATAATGATATAGCCGAGTAGGCTCGGAATGACGTGATCGAGTTCAGACTCGTAAGTAATGAAGGTTACCAAGAGTTGTTGAATCATAGTGCGGACTCAATTCAGTTGTCGGTGTCCTTGAGGGGTTCTAACAACTGAGAACCCGTTGGAAAAATGGAATCGGCAAGAATATTAGTTGATGAAGAACTCATAAGAAGTTATGTATCCCGTGGTATCCTCGAGATACCAGGGGGTAATACTCGACGACAGATCAAAGTAGAGGTTGGACTGGGGTATTGCTCTGCAGAAGACAAGTGCTTAAACTTGCACGAGAAACGGTACCTAAAAGAGAACATGGTCGAAACTACGATTGCAAAAGGCCAGATCCCAGATATAATATGAACTTATACCAAGGGAGTAATTAATTTAAGAGAAGCTTTAATAATAAGATCTACATCGTGTCCATGGGCATGAACACAAAGTTCAAGGTCGACTCCCACTTCTTCAATGCTAACCTTACATTTACTGCTCTAGATAAAAATGATTTCTGTGTCAAAACCTACTTGGTGAATTATCAGAGGAGTATGACCCGTGAAAACTTTCGGGTTCACACAGATTAAGAAAGGCATAGGTTCAACCCATCAGGGTATCATGGAAACATATACCACAAGCTTCAATCGTAAATACCACCAGCTCGAAAACAGAGCATGGTTGATAAAACAGAGGATACAATTTACCAAAAGCATTATGTATCAGAGGAAAGGCTCAGGAGGTTATTGAATATGGAGGACACTGTCAAATAATAATCCAATAAAGGATCCGACGGTCCATAGCGGAGCTGATGTGAGCATCGGCACACAATCAATTGAAGAAAGGATGCAAGGGCATCAGATTATAGAACACCTGAATGATTCGATGCTTAGATATCAAAGGAATTACGATTTCCAAATAGAAGGATCAGAAGCAGACGCTCTGATCAAGGGTGGATAAGTTCAATAGACCTAAGGGTATAATTGACGACAAACAGAATGGTCGAGAACAAGCTCATGTTCAAAAATGATGTCTGAGCCAGAAAGATAATTTGAAAGGATCAACTGATGATTGCGTGCATTCGCACTCATGTTGAATCAATAGGATCAAAATGACGGTTTCTAAGGATACTGACGAATATTGTCAGACATATGGAAAGCATCCATAATGCAAGCAGACAAGTATTGCAGAGCAATAAGCTACTAAGGATTTTTGGAGGAGCGAATAGTATTTCGAAGACCATTGTGAAACACGTGAACAACTGGGGGATGAGAGGATACTCGATAAGTGCGAGAATTACCCATAGGGGTACTCAGGTGACAAAGAACAGCAAGGCAGTAAGCTTAAAGGATTATCGAAACATCGACGAGTATTTCGGGGTATCTTGTAATAACAAGACCAACTGGGGATGAAAGTAAGAATAACAACTGCAAGTAGTTATCCATAAGGGTTGACGGTGGAAGGGGAAATGCAAACGCGATAAACACAAGTTCTCGGGTTAACAACGGAGAGTATCTTCAGGGTCTTCACGTGCAGCAGACGATCATCAGTAATAAGGGGTTCTCCGGGTGAAAGTGATAACGAGATCCTAATGTTAGATTTAGCAAAATTCATTTAAGCCGAATAGAAGAGAGTTCAGAGTCCCAGAGTAAGGATCAAGGAGTAAAAGATCCTAATACCACCCAGATGGCGACGTGGGCCCGTAAGGCACACAACCATGTTAGTAAAAAGTTTTGTAATGTCTAGACTCGACTTCGGCCAAGGAGTTGGAAAGGGGATTCCTACAGGCAGTCGGCTCTGATACCAACTTGTGACGCCCCCGATTCAATCGTACACTAATCATACACGCAATCGTGTACGATCAAGATCAGGGACTCACGGGAAGATATCACAACACAACTCTACAAATAAAATAAGTCATACAAGCATCATATTACAAGCCAGGGGCCTCGAGGGCTCAAATACAAGAGCTCGATCATAGACGAGTCAGCGGCAGCAACAATATCTGAGTACAGACATAAGTTAAACAAGTTACCATAAGATGGCTAGTACAAACTGGGATATAGATCGAAAGAGGCGCAGGCCTCCTGCCTGGGATCCTCCTAACTACTCCTGGTCGTCGTCAGCGGGCATCACGTAGTAGTAGGCACCTCCGGTGTAGTAGGAGTCGTCGTCAACGGTGGCGTCTGGCTCCTGGGCTCCAACATCTGGTTGCGACAACCAGAAGGAAAGGAAAGGGGGAAAAAGGGGGAGAAAGCAACCGTGAGTACTCATCCAAAGTACTCGCAAGCAAGGAACTACACTACATATGCATGGGTATCAAATGGAATAAGGGTATCATATGTGGACTGAACTGCAGAATGCCAGAATAAGAGGGGGATAACTAATCCTTTCGAAGACTACGCTTCTGGCAGCCTCCGTCTTACAGCATGCAGAAGAGAATAGACTGAAGTCCTCCAAGTAGCATCGCATAGCATAATCCTAACCGATGATCCTCCCCTCGTCGCCCTATGAGAGAGCGATCACCGGTTGTATCTGGCACTTGGAAGGGTGTGTTTTATTAAGTATCCGGTTATAGTTGTCATAAGGTCAAGGTACAACTCCAAGTCGTCCTGTTACCGAAGATCACGGCTATTCGAATAGATTAACTTCCCTGCAGGGGTGCACCACATACCCCAACACGCTTGATCCCATTTGGCCGGACACACTTTCCTGGGTCATGCCCGGCCGTGGAAGATCAACACGTCGCAGCCCCACCTAGACCAACAGAGAGGTCAGCACGCCGGTCTAAACCTAAGTGCCCAGGGGTCTGGGCCCATCGCCCTTAGCACACCTGCACGTTGCGAACGCGGCCGGAAGCAGAACTAGCCCCCTTAATACAAGAGCAGGCTTACGTTCCAATCCGGCGCGCGCCGCTCAGTCACTGACGTCACGAAGGCTTCGGCTGATACCACAACGCCGGGATACCCATAACTACTCCCGCGTAGATGGTTAGTGCGTATAGACCAAATGGCCAGACTCAGATCAAAAACCCAAATCTCGTTAAGCGTGTTAAGTATCCGCGAACACCGACCAGGGCCAGGCCCACCTCTCTCCTAGGTGGTCTCAACCTGCCCTGCCGCTTCGCCTCAAAGTAACAGTCGGGGGCCGTCGGGAACCCAGGCCCACCTCTACCGGGATGGAGCCACCTGCCCCTTCAGCCCCCATCTCCGAACAGTATCACAGGTAATGTAACTGTGTAAAGTATATCATATATGCCCGTGATCACCTCCCGAAGTGATCACGGCCCAGTAGTATAGCATGGCAGATGGACAAGAGTGTAGGGCCACTGATGGAACACTAGCATCCTATACTAAGCAGTAGGATAGCAGGTAATGGTAACAATAGTAGTAGCAAGGACAGGCTATGCATCAGGATAGGAATAACGGAAAGCAGTAACATACTACACTACTCTAAT
The DNA here is from genome assembly GCF_003073215.2 of Triticum urartu. NCBI lineage: Eukaryota > Viridiplantae > Streptophyta > Magnoliopsida > Poales > Poaceae > Triticum > Triticum urartu. Next base: position 409,186,125 of record NC_053028.1, read on the forward strand.
GCAAGCAGTATAGAGAAGAGTGGGCGATATCTGGTGATCAAAGGGGGGGCTTGCCTGGTTGCTCTGGCAAGAGAGAGGAGTCATCAACTCCGTAGTCGTACTAGGTAGCAGCGGCGTCGGTCTCGGTGTCTAGCGAGAGAAGAGGGGGAAGAAACAATAATTATAACACAAACAAATGCATGACGATGCATGACATGACAAAGCGTGAGGCTAGGTGTGCCCTAACATGGTACGAGGTGGTACCGGTGAAGGGGGGAACATCCGGGAAATTATCCCCGGTGTTTCGCGTTTTCGGATAGACGAAGCGGAGGAGGAAAGTTGCATGTTCGCTATGCTAGGGATGCGTGGCGGATGAACGGGCTGCGTATTCGAATTCGTCTCGTCGTTCTGAGCAACTTCCATGTACAAAGTTTTTTCATCCGAGCTACGGTTTATTTTATATTAATTTTCAAAGTTTTAATTCATTTTTAGAATTATCAGAATTAATTTAATTAGGAAATGCCAATATGATGTCAGCATGACATCTGGGTGATGTCAGCAGTCAACAGTCAGTTTACTTGGTCAAACTGGCGCATGGGTCCCGCATGTCATTGACTGTTTTAGGTAATTAAGGATAGTTAATTAAGTTAATTAGCTAATTAAATTACTGTTTAATTAAACTAACTGGTTATTTATATCAACTAAACAGAGTTAATTAACTTAATTAATTCACTAATTAATTAATTGTTTACTTTATTATTATATTTTTTGTTCTAAGGGCGGGCCCCATCTGTCATTGTCGTAAGGGGGGTCTTAGCGGGTGGTGACGCTAGTGGTAACGGGCGCAGGGGGGTTCACGGGCGCCCAACCCGGGCGGGAACCGCGTGGGCATGGCTGGGCGCCGGCGCGGCGCGGGCGCCGGGCGCCGGAGACGGCCGTGGGCATGGCGGCCAGGGTCAGCAGAGGAACAGGGGGCGGTGGCGTCGGTGAGGCAATGACAGGGGCGATGCGAGCGGGCGCGTGTGACACGGGGAGGAGGAGAGGTAGGCCATGGCCTCACCGTGCGAAGCAGGGGTCGGGGCAATGCGCTTGACGGAGGTCGGGGACGACGGCGACGTTGGGGAGGAAGTCCGGCGAGGCAGATCGTCGACGGAGGCGAGCTAGCGGTGACGGGGTCGAGGCGGAGGCGGCACCGGGCGGCGTCGGCGGTCCGGGCGACGTGCGAGGGAGAAGGAGGGGCGAGGCAGTCCAGCGCGCGGCGAGGTGGGGCGTCGGGGTGGCACCGGGGACGGTCTCCGGCGCCAGGGCGCGAGGCGGCGCGGTCGAGGCGCCATCTCCCCCGATCCAGATTGGGGAGGGGTGAGGGAGATGCGAGGGGGTGGGACGAGTGGGGGAGAGTAGGGATCGGGTGGGGGTTAGGTTTCGGGGAGGTGGCCTTGTAGGCCAGAGAGGAGGGTCGGCTGGGCCGGCCGGTTGGCTAGCTGGGCCGGTTGGCCCAGGGTGGGGGGGAGGGGTTGTGGCTGGGGCGCTGGGTGGGCCGGCCCATTCGGGCGGCTGGGGCCAGCTGGGCCACTTGGCCCAGCGGAACAGGGGGGTTCTGTTTTCCCCTCTCTTTTTTTTGTTTGTTTGTTTGTTTTGTTTTACTTTTTTTGTTTTAATTTTATTTCCTAATTTGTTTTAGTTTGGTAAAATATCCAATTAGCACCTAACATAGTAACATTAATTATACCACTGCCACAACAACTTTGGCACCTAGCTAAATAGCTTAGTATTTTGTAAAATATATTAGGAGTATAACTAATTGTTTTTTGCTGTTGTTTTAATCACCTTAGGGTATTTAATTATTTTATAAAGATGTTTCTCCACCAATAATATCCATGATTTATTTGTCACATTAAGAACATTTTAGTTTTTTTACTTTCGATAACTTTAATTGTTTGACTTGACTTTAAATTTGAAGATGAACGAGATTTGAATCATCGCAAGATTAACAACAGTAATCGTGGTGACGTGGCATCATTAGCAGAGGTTTACTATAGCGTAACTATCTGGGCGTCACAAGTAGTCATAAAGAACTCATATACTTATTGCAAAAATCTACAAGTCATCAAAGTAAAGTATTACGCGCATGCTCCTAGGGGGATAGATTGGTAGGAAAAGACCATCGCTCGTCCCCGACCGCCACTCATAAGGAAGACAATCAATAAATAAATCATGCTCCGACTTCATCACATAACGGTTCACCATACGTGCATGCTACGGGAATCACAAACTTCAACACAAGTATTTCTCAAATTCACAACTACTCAACTAGCATGACTCTAATATCACCATCTCCATATCTCAAAACAATCATCAAGCATCAAACTTCTCTTAGTATTCAATGCACTCTATATATGAAAGTTTTTATTATTCTTGGATGCCTAGCATATTAGGATTATTTAAGAAAATTACCATGATATTTAAAACTCTCAAAATGATATAAGTGAAGCATGAGAGTTCATCTATTTCTATAATACCACCACCGTGCTCTAAAAAGATATAAGTGAAGCACTAGAGCAAATGACAAACTACTCCGAAAGATATAAGTGAAGATCAATGAGTAGTCGAATAATTATGCAACTATGTGAAGACTCTCTAACATTTAATAATTTCAGATCTTGGTATTTTATTCAAACAGCAAGAAAAACAAAATAAAATGACATATAAGAATAGCAAACATCATGTGAAGAAGCAAAAACTTAGGATCAACCGATACTAACCGATAGTTGTTGAATAAGAAAGGTGGGATGCCAACCGGGGCATTCCCAAGCTTAGACGCTTGAGACTTCTTGAAATATTATCTTGGGGTGCCTTGGGCATCCCCAAGCTTGAGCTTTTGTGTCTCCTTAATTCCTCTCATATCACGGTCTCCCTAAATCTCAAAACCTTCATCCACACAAAACTCAACAAGGACTCGTGAGATAAGTTAGTATAAACCATTGCCAAAACCTTATCATACTCTACTGTAGCAAATCACTAAAATTATTATTCAACATTGCATAATAAATGCCTCTGCATATTTAATAGTCCTATCCTCAAATAGAATCATTAAAGAAGCAAACACATGCAAACAATGCAAACATAACATCAATCTGCCTAAACAGGATAGTCCCTAAAGAATACTGCAACATCCATACTTCCCTAGCTCCAAAAATTATGAAATAAAATTCCCACTGTAGTAAATTTATCAGAGCTTAATATTCAAAAGGTTTCAACATTGTATCACATTCTGACTTTTCTAGGGAATTATTTCAACAGCGGTAAACTTTCTGTTTTCAAACAGCAACATGTGGACTTCTAAAATAGGCATAGTAAAGGCTATCAATGCCACTTTTATTGAAATAAAAGATGCAAAACATTGTTCTAAATAAAAGAAAGCAAATCCTAGCAAAATAAATTGATGCTCCAAGCAAAACACATATCATGTGGTGAATAAAAATATAGCTCCAAGTAAAGTTACCGATGAACGAAGACGAAAGAGGGGATGCCTTCTGGGGCATCCCCAAGCTTAGGCTCTTGGATATCCTTGAATATTACCTTGGGGTGCCTTGGGCATCCCCAAGCTTAGGCTCTTGCCACTCCTTATTCCATAGTCCATCGAATCCTTACCCAAAACTTGAAAACTTCACAACACAAAACTTAACAGAAAACTCGTAAGCTCCGTTAGTATAAGAAAATAAATCACCACTTCAAGGTACTGTAATGAACTCATTCTTTATTTATATTGGTGTTAAACCTACTGTATTCCAACTTCTCTATGGTTTATAAACTCTTTTACTAGCCATAGATTCACTAGAATCAGCAAACAACACATAGAAAACAGAATCTGTCAAAAACAGAACAGTCTGTAGTAATCTGGATCAAACGTATACTTATGGAACTCATAAAATTCTCAAATAAATTTCCGGACCTGAGGAATTTATCTAATAATCATCTTCAAAAAGAATTAACTAAATATCACTTTCCAAATAAAAATGGCAGGAATTCTCGTGAGCACTAAAGTTTCTGTTTTCTACAGCATGATCGCAAAGACTTTCCCCAAGTCTTCCCAAAGGTTCTACTTGGCACAAACACTAATTAAAAGCATAAAACCACATATAAACAGAGTCTAGATAAATTTTTATTACTAAACAGGAACAAAAATAAATTTGGGTTGCCTCCCAACAAGCGCTATCGTTTAATGCCCCTAGCTAGGCATGATGATTTCAATGATGCTCACATAAAGGATAAGAATTGTAACATAAAGAGAGCACCATGAATAATATGACTAGCACATTTAAGCCTAACCCTCTTCCTATGCATAGGTATTTTGTGAGCAAACAAGTTGTGGGAACAAGAATCAACTTGCATAAGAAGGTAAAACAAGCATAACTTCAAAACTTTAAGCACATAGAGAGGAAACTTGATATTATTGCAATTCCTACAAGCATATATTCCTCCCTCATAATAATTTTCAATAGCATCATGAATGAATTCAATAATATAACCAGCACCTAAAGCATTCTTTTCATGATCTACAAGCATATAAATTTTATTACTCACCACATAAGCCAATTTCTTCTCATGAATAATGGTGGGAGCAAACTCAACAAAATAACTATCATGTGATTGAAAATTAAGATCAAGATGACAAGTTTCATGGTTATCATTATTCATTAAAGCATAAGTGTCATCACAATAATCATCATAGATAGGAGGCATGCTTTCATCATAGTAAATTTGCTCATCAAAGCATGGGGGACAAAAAATATCATCTTCATCAAACATAGCTTCCCCAAGCTTGTGGCTTTGCATATCATTAGCATCATGGATATTCAAGGAATTCATACTAAAAATATTGCAATCATGCTCATCATTCAAATATTTAGTGCCAAACATTTTATAGATTTATTCTTCTAGCACTTGAGCACAATTATCCTTTCCATCATACTCACAAAAGATATTAAAAAGATGAAGTGTATGAGGCAAAATCAATTCCATTTTTTATAGTTTTCTTTTATAAACTAAACTAGTGATAAAACAAGAAACTAAAAGACTCGATTACAAGATCTAAAGATATACCTTCAAGCGCTAACCTCCCCGGCAACGGCGCCAGAAAAGAGCTTGATGTCTACTACACAACCTTCTTCTTGTAGACGTTGTTGGGCCTCCAAGTGCTGAGGTTTGTAGGGCAGTAGCAAATTTCCCTCAAGTGGATGACCTAAGGTTTATCAATCCATAGGGGGCGTAGGATGAAGATGGTCTCTCTAAAGCAACCCTGCAACCAAATAACAAAGAGTCTCTTGTGTCCCCAACACACCCAATACAATGGTAAATTGTATAGGTGCACTAGTTCGGCGAAGAGATGGTGATACAAGTGGTATATGGATGGTAGATCATAATTTTTGTAATCTGAAAATATAAAAACAGCAAGGTAACGAATGATAAAAGTGAGCGTAAACGGTATTGCAATGCGTTGAAACAAGGCCTAGGGTTCATACTTTCGCTAGTGCAAGTTCCCTCAACAATACTAACATAATTGGATCACATAACTATCCCTCAACATGCAACAAAGAGTCACTCCAAAGTCACTAATAGCGGAGAACGGACGAAGAGATTATGGTAGGGTACGAAACCACCTCAAAGTTATTCTTTCCAATCAATCCGTTGGGCTATTCCTATAAGTGTCACAAATAGCCCTAGAGTTCGTACTAGAATAACACCTTAAGACACAAATCAACCAAAACCCTAATGTCACCTAGATACTCCAATGTCACCTCAAGTATCCGTGGGTATGATTATACGATATGCTTCACACAATCTCAGATTCATCTATTCAACCAACACATAGAACCTCAAAGAGTGCCCCAAAGTTTCTATCGGAGAATCACGACGAAAACGTGTGCCAACCCCTATGCATAGGTTCATGGGCAGAACCCGCAAGTTGATCACCAAAACATACATCAAGTGAATCACGTGGTATCCCATTGTCACCACAGATACGCACGACAAGACATACATCAAGTGTTCTCAAATCTTTAAAGACTCAATCCGATAAGATAACTTCAAAGGGGAAACTCAATCCATTACAAGAGAGTAGAGGGGGAGAAGAAACATAAGATCCAACTATAATAGCAAAGCTCGCGATACATCAAGATCGTGCCAAATCAAGAACACGAGAGAGAGAGATCAAACACATAGCTATTGGTACATACCCTTAGCCCCGAGGGAGAACTACTCCCTCCTCGTCATGGAGAGCACCGGGATGATGAAGATGGCCACCGGAGAAGGATTGCCTCCTCCGGCAGGGTGCTGGAACGGGTCTAGATTGGCTTTCGGTGGCTACGGAGGCTTCTGGCGGCGGAACTCCCGATCTATTGTGTTCTCGGATGTTTTTAGGGTATATGGAGATATATAGGCGCAAGAAGTACGTCAGGGGGGCCACGAGGGGCCCACGAGTGTGGAGGGCGCGCCCAGGGGGGTGGGCGCGCCCCCCTACGTCGTGGCCTCCTCGAAGCTTCCCTTACGTGGACTCCAAGTCTTCTGGACTTCTTCTGATCCAAAATAAGTTCCGTGAAGTTTCAGGTCAATTGGACTCTGTTTGATTTTCCTTTTCTGCGATATTCTAAAATGAGGAAAAAACAGAAACTGGCACTGGGCTCTAGGTTAATAGGTTAGTCCCAAAAATCATATAAAATAGCATATAAGTGCATATAAAACATCCAAGGTTGATAATATAATAGCATGGAACAATAAAAAATTATAGATACGTTGGAGACGTATTAGTAACACCTTGATCTGAAGTTCCATGATCATCATCATTAACTTCCTCACTAACTGGTGTAGGCGTCACAGGAACCGGTTTCTGTGATGAACTACTTTCCAATAAGGGAGCAGGTACAGTTACCTCATCAAGTTCTACTTTCCTCCCACTCACTTCTTTCGAGAGAAACTCCTTCTCTAGAAAGGATCCATTCTTAGCAATGAATGTCTTGCCTTCGGATCTGTGATAGAAGGTGTACCCAATAGTCTCCTTTGGGTATCCTATCAAGACACATTTCTCTGATTTGGATTCGAGCTTATTAGGTTGAAGTTTTTTCGCATAAGCATCGCAGCCCTGAACTTTAAGAAACGACAACTTTGGTTTCTTGCCAAACCACAGTTCATAAGGCGTCGTCTCAACGGATTTCAATGGTGACCTATTTAACGTGGATGCAGCCGTCTCTAAAGCATAACCCCAAAACGGTAGCGGTAAATCAGTAAGAGACATCATAGATCGCACCATATCTAGTAATGTACGATTACGACGTTCGGACACACCATTACGCTGTGGTGTTCCGGGTGGCGTGAGTTGCGAAACTATTCCGCATTGTTTCAAATGTAGACCAAACTCGTAACTCAAATATTCTCCTCCATGATCAGATCGTAGAAACTTTATTTTCTTGTTATGATGATTTTCAACTACACTCTGAAATTCTTTGAACTTCTCAAATGTCTCAGACTTATGTTCCATTAGGTAGATATACCCATATCTGCTTAAATCATCTGTGAAGGTGAGAAAATAATGATATCCGCCGCGAGCCTCAACATTCATCGGACCACATACATCTGTATGTGTGATTTCTAACAAATTTGTTGCTCTCTCCATAGTACCGGAGAACGGCATTTTAGTCATCCTGCCCATGAGGCACGGTTCGCAAGTACCAAGTGATTCATAATCAAGTGGTTCCAAAAGTCCAACAGTATGGAGTTTCTTCATGCGCTTTACACTGATATGACCTAAACGACAGTGCCACAAATAAGTTGCACTATCATTATCAGCTCTGCATCTTTTGGCTTCAACATTATGAATATGTGTATCACTACTATCGAGATTCATCAAAAATAGACCACTCTTCAAGGGTGCATGACCATAAAAGATATTACTCATATAAATAGAACAACCATTATTCTCTGATTTAAATGAATAACCGTCTCGCATCAAACAAGATCCAGATATAATGTTCATGCTCAACGCTGGCACCAAATAACAATTATTTAGGTCTAATACTAATCCTGAAGGTAGATGTAGAGGTAGCATGCCGATGACGATCACATCGACTTTGGAACCGTTTCCCACATGCATCGTCACCTCGTCCTTGGCCAGTGTTCGCTTAATCCGTAGTCCCTGTTTCGAGTTGCAAATATTAGCAACATAACCAGTATCAAATACCCAGGTGCTACTACGAGCTCTGGTAAGGTACACATCAATAACATGTATATCACATATACCTTTGTTCACCTTGCCGTCCTTCTTATCTGCCAAATACTTGGGGCAGTTCCGCTTCCAGTGACCAGTCTGCTTGCAGTAGAAGCACTCAGTTTCAGGCTTAGGTCCAGACTTGGGTTTCTTCTCTTGAGCAGCAACTTGCTTGTTGTTCTTCTTGAAGTTCCCCTTCTTCTTCCCTTTGCCCTTTTTCTTGAAACTAGTGGTCTTACTAACCACCAACACTTGATGCTCCTTCTTGATTTCTACCTCCGCGGCCTTTAGAATTGCGAAGAGCTCGGGAATCGTCTTATCCATCCCTTGCATGTTATAGTTCATCACGAAGCTCTTGTAGCTTGGTGGCAGTGATTGAAGAATTTTGTCAATGACGCAATCATCCGGAAGATTAACTCCCAGTTGAATCAAGTGATTGTAGTACCCAGACATCTTGAGTATATGCTCACTGACAGAACTATTCTCCTCCATTTTGCAGCTGTAGAATTTATTGGAGACTTCATATCTCTCAATCCGGGCATTCTTTTGAAATATTAACTTCAATTCCTGGAACATCTCATATGCTCCATGATGTTCAAAATGTCATTGAAGTCCCGGTTCTAAGCCGTAAAGCATGGCACACTGAACTATCGAGTAGTCATCAACATGTGACTGCCAGGCATTCACAATGTCTATAGTTTCTGGTGCAGGTGGTACACCTAGCGGTGCTTCCAGGACGTAACTCTTATGTGCAGCAATGAGGATAATCCTCAAGTTATGGACCCAGTCCATGTAATTGCTACCATCATCTTTTAATTTTGCTTTCTCAAGGAACGCATTAAAATTCAACGGAACAAGAACATGGGCTATCTACAATCAACATAGACAAGCAAGATACTATCAGGTACTAAGTTCATGATAAATTTAAGTTAAATTAATCATATTACTTAAGAACTCCCATTTAGATAGAAATCCCTCTAATCCTCTAAGTGATCACGTGATCCAAATCAACTAAACCATAACCGATCATCACGTGAAATGGAGTAGCTTTCAATGGTGAACATCACTATGTTGATCATATCTACTATATGATTCACACTCGACCTTTCGGTCTCAGTGTTCTGAGGCCATATCTGCATATGCTAGGCTCGTCAAGTTTAACCTGAGTATTCTGCGTGTGCCAAACTGGCTTGCACCCGTTATAGATGGACGTAGAGCTTATCACACCCGATCATCACATGGTGTCTGGGCACGACGAACTTTGGCAACGGTGCATACTCAGGGAGAACACTTTCATCTTGAAATTTAGTGAGAGATCATCTTATAATGCTACCGTCAATCAAAGCAAGATAAGATGCATAAAAGATAAACATCACATGCAATCAATATAAGTGATATGATATGGCCATCATCATCTTGTGCTTGTGATCTCCATCTCCGAAGCACCGTCATGATCACCATCGTCACCGGCGCGACACCTTGATCTCCATCGTAGCATCGTTGTCGTCTCGCCAATCTTATGCTTCTACAACTATCGCTACCGCTTAGTGATAAAGTAAAGCATTACAGGGCAATTGCATTGCATACAATAAAGCGACAACCATATGGCTCCTGCCAGTTGCCGATAACTTGGTTACAAAACATGATCATCTCATACAATAAAAGTTAGCATCATGTCTTGACCATATCACATCACAACATGCCCTGCGAAAACAAGTTAGACGTCCTCTACTTTGTTGTTGCAAGTTTTACGTCACTGCTACTGGGCTTAGCAAGAATCGTTCTTACCTACGCATCAAAACCACAATGATAGTTTGTCAAGTTGGTGTTGTTTTAACCTTCGCAAGGACTGGGCGTAGCCACACTCGGTTCAACTAAAGTTGGAGAAACTGACACCCGCCAGCCACCTGTGTGCAAAGCACGTCGGTAGAACCAGTCTCGCGTAAGCGTACGCGTAATGTCGGTTTGGGCCGCTTCATCCAACAATACCTCTGAACCAAAGTATGACATGCTGGTAAGCAGTATGACTTATATCGCCCACAACTCACTTGTGTTATACTCGTGCATATGACATCTACACATAGAACCTGGCTCGGATGCCACTGTTGGGGAACGTAGTAATTTCAAAAAAATTCCTACGCACACGCAAGATTATGGTGATGCATAGCAACGAGAGGGGAGAGTGTTGTCCACGTACCCTCTTAGACCTAAAGCGGAAGCGTTAGCACAACGCGGTTGATGTAGTCGTACGTCTTCACGATCCGACCGATCAAGTACCGAACGTACGACACCTCCGAGTTCAGCACATGTTCAGCCCGATGACGTCCCTCGAACTCCGATCTAGCCGAGTGTTGAGGGAGAGTTTCGTCATCACAATGGCGTGGTGACGATGATGATGTTCTACCGACGCAGGGCTTCGCCTAAGCATCGCTACAGTATTATCGAGGTGGACTATGGTGGAGGGGGCACCGCACATGGCTAAAAGATCAAACGATCAATTGTTGTGTCTCCATGGTGCCCCCTGCCCCCGTATATAAAGGAGAAAGGGGGAGGTGCGGCCGGCCAGGAGGGGGCGCACCAGGAGGAGTCCTACTCCTACTGGGAGTAGGACTCCCTCCCTTTTCCTTGTTGGATTAGGAGAAGAGGGGCAAAGAGGTGGAGGAGAAGAAGGAAAGGGGGGGCGCCGCCCCCCTCTCCTTGTCCTATTCGGACTAGGGGGGAGGGGTGCGCGGCCCTTGCCCTGGCCTCCTCTCCTCTTCTCCACTAAGGCCCACTATGGCCCATTATCCCCCCGGGGAGTTCTGGTAACCCCTCGGTACTCCGGTAAAATCATGATTTCACCCGGAACACTTCCGATATCCAAACATAGGCTTCCAATATATCATTCTTCATGTCTCGACCATTTTGAGACTCCTCGTCATGTTCATGATGACATCCGGGACTCCGAACAACCTTCGGTACATCAAAACATATAAACTCATAATATAACTGTCGTTGAAACGTTAAGCATGCGGACCCTATGGGTTCGAGAACTATGTAGACATGACCGAGACACGTCTCCGGTCAATAACCAATAGCGGAACCTAGATGCTCAGATTGGCTCCCACATATTCTACGAAGATCTTTATCGGTCAAACCGCATGACAACATACGTTGTTCCCTTTGTCATCGGTATGTTACTTGCCCGAGATTCGATCGTCGGTATCTCAATACCTAGTTCAATCTCATTACTGGCAATTCTCTTTACTCGTTCCGTAATACATCATCCCGCAACTAACTCATTAGTTGCAATGCTTGCAAGGCTTAAGTGATGTGCATTACCGAGTGGGCCTGGAGATACCTCTTCGACAATCGGAGTGACAAATCCTAATCTTGAAATACGCCAACCCAACAAGTACCTTCGGAGAGACCTATAGAGCACCTTTATAATCACCTAGTTACGTTGTGACGTTTAGTAGCACACAAAGTGTTCCTCTGGTAAACGGGAGTTGCATAATCTCATAGTCATAGTAACATGTATAAGTTATGAAGAAAGCAATAGCAACAAACTAAACTATCAAGTGCTAAGCTAACGAAATGGGTCAAGTCAATCACATCATTCTCCTAATGATGTGATCCCGTTAATCAAATGACAATTCATGTCTATGGTTAGGAAACATAACCATCTTTGATCAACGAGCTAGTCAAGTAGAGGCATACTGGTGACACTCTGTTTGTCTATGTATTCACACATGTATCATGTTTCCGGTTAATACAATTCTAGCATGAATAATAACCATTTATCATGATATAAGGAAATAAATAATAACTTTATTATTGCCTCTAGGGCATATTTCCTTCAGCTCCATCATTGTCATATTGCTTTGCATGATCATGTAGTTGACATCGTATTTGTGGCAAAGCCACCGTTCATAATTCTTTCATACATGTCACTCTTGATTCATCACACATCCCGGTACACCGCTGGAGGCATTCATATAGAGTCATATTTTGTTCTAAGTATCGAGTTGTAAGTAAATAAAAGTGTGATGATCTTCATTATTAGAGTATTTTCCCAGTGAGGAAAGGATGATGGAGACTATGATTCCCCCACAAGTCGGGATGAGACTCCGGACGAAAAATAAAAAAGGCCAAAAAATGAAGGCCCCAAAAAAAGAAAAAAAATGAGAGAAAAAGAGAGAAGGGGCAACACTACTATCCTTTTACCACACTTGTGCTTCAAAGTAGCACCATGACCTTCATGATAGAGAGTCTCCTATGTTGTCACTTTCATTTACTAGTGGGAATTTTCATTATAAGAACTTGTCTTGTATATTCCAATGATGGGCTTCCTCAAAGTGCCCTAGGTCTTCGTGAGCAAGCAAGTTGGATGCACACCCACTTAGGTTCCTTTTGAGCTTTCATACACTTATAGCTCTAGTGCATCCGTTGCATGGCAATCCCTACTCACTCACATTGATATCTATTGATGGGCATCTCCATAGCCCGTTGATATGCCTAGTTGATGTGAGACTATCTTCCTCCTTTTTGTCTTCTCCACAACCACCATATTCTATTCCACCTTTAGTGCTATATCCATGGCTCACGCTCATGTATTGCGTGAAGATTGAAAAAGTTTGAGAACATCAAAAGTATGAAACAATTGCTTGGCTTTTCATCGGGGTTGTGCATGATTAAATACTTTGTTTGATGAAGATAGAGCATAGCCAGACTATATGATTTTGTAGGGATAGCTTTCTTTGGCCATGTTATTTTCAGAAGACATGATTAGTTTGTTAGTACGCTTGAAGTATTATTGTTTTTGTCTCAATATTAAACTTTTGTTTTGAATCTTATGGATCTGAATATTCTTGCCACAATAGAGAAGATTACATTGATAAATATGTTAGGAGCATTCCACATCAAAAATTCTGTTTTTATCATTTACCTACTCAAGGACGAGAAGGAATTAAGCTTGGGGATGCTTGATACATCTCCAAGGTATATATAATTTTTGATTGTTCCATGCTATTATATTATCCATCTTGGATGTTTTATATGCATTTATATGCTATTTTATATGACTTTTGGGACTAACCTATTAACATAGAGCCCAGTGCCAGTTTCTGTTTTTCCTTGTTTTTGAGTTTTACAGAAACGGAATACCAAACAGAGTCCAATTGACGTGCCAATTTTTGATGATTTCTTATGGACCAAAAGAAGCCCCCCGAGTAAAATAGTTGGGCCAGAAGAGTCTCGAGCCATCCACGAGGGTGGAGGGCGCGCCCCCCTGCCTCGTGAATGACTCGGAGACCCCCCTGACGTGAGACCGACGCCAAAAATTCCTATAAATACAGAAACCCCTGAAAAGAAACCTAGATCGGGAGTTCCACCACCGCAAGCCTCTGTAGACACTAAAAACCAATCGGGACCCTGTTCCGGCACCCTGCCAGAGGGGGGAATCATCACCGGTGGTCATCTTCATCATCTCGGCGCTCTCCATGATGAGGAGGGAGTAGTTCACCCTCGGGGCTAAGGGTATGTACCAGTAGCTATGTGTTTGATATCTCTCTCTCTCTCATGTTCTTGATTTGGCACGATCTTGATGTACCGCGAGCTTTACTACTATAGTTGGATCTTATGATGTTTCTGCCCCTCTACCTTCTTGTAATGGATTGAGTTTTCCCTTTGAAGTTATCTTATCGGATTGAGTCTTTAAGGATTTGAGAACACTTGATGTATGTCTTGCGTGGGATACCCGTGGTGACAATGGGGTATTCTATTGATTCACTTGATGCATGTTTTGGTGATCAACTTGCCGGTTCCGTGACCTTGGGAATCTATGCATAGGGGTTGGCATACGTTTTTGTCTAGACTCTCCGGTAGAAACTTTGGGGCACTCTTTGAAGTTCTTTGTGTTGGTTGAATAGATGAATCTGAGATTGTGTGATGCATATCGTATAATCATACCCATGGATACTTGAGGTGACATTGGAGTATCCATGTGACATTAGGGTTTTGGTTGATTTGTGTCTTAAGGAGTTATTTTACTATGAACTCTAGGGCTGTTTGTCACACTTATAGGAATAGCCCAATGGATTGATCGGAAAGAATAACTTTGAGGTGGTTTCGTACCCTACAATAATATCTTCGTTTGTTCTCTGCTATTAGTGACTTTGGAGTGACTCTTTGTTGCATGTTGAGGGATTGTTATATGATCCAATTATGTTATTATTGTTGAGAGAACTTGCACTAGTGAAAGTATGAACCCCAGGTCTTGTTTTGAAGCATTGCAATCCCATTTGTGCTCACTTTTATCATTAGTTACCTTGCTGTTTTTATATTTTTCAGATTACAAAAACCTATATCTACCATCCATATTGCACTTGTATCACCATCTCTTCGCCGAACTAGTGCACCTATACAATTTACCATTGTCTTGGGTGTGTTGGGGACACAAGAGACTCTTTGATATTTGGTTGCAAGGTTGTTTGAGAGAGACCATCTTCATCCTACGCCTCCCACGGATTGATAAACCTTAGGTCATCCACTTGAGGGAAATTGCTACTATCCTACAAACCTTTGCACTTGGAGGCCCAACAACGTCTACAAGAAGAAGGTTGTGTAGTAGACATCAATAATCATATGATCCAACTATGTTAGCACTGTTGAGAGATTGCACTAGGAAAGTACGGACCCTAGGCCTTGTTTTTAAGCATTGTAACACGGTTTTTGTGCCCGTTCACTATTTGCTACCTTGCTATTTTTATTTATTCTGATTATAAAAATATATTTCTACCATCCATATTACACTTTTATTACCATCTCTTCGCCGAACTAGTGCACCTATACAATTCGCCATTGTATTGGGTTGTTGGGGACATAAGAGATTTCTTGTATTTGGTTGCAGGATCGTTTGAGAGAGACCATCTTCATCCTACACCTCTCACGGATTGATAAACCTTAGGTCATCCACTTGAGGCAAAATTGCTACTATCCTACAAAAGTCTGCGCTTGGAGGCCCAACACGTGTCTACAAGAATAAAGTTGCGTAGTAGACATCAAGCTCTTTTCTGGCGCCGTTGCCACGGAGGTGAGTGCTTGAAGGTATATCTTTAGATCTTGCAATCGAGTCTTTTAGTTTCCTGTTTTATCACTAGTTTGGTTTATAAAAAACATGGAATTGAGGTTGCATCATATTATTGATCATCTTTATAATATCTTTCGTGAAAATGATGGAAAATAAAATTGTGCTCAATTGATAGAAGAAGAATTCAATAGAATGTTTGGTATAAATGGTGAGCATGATTGCAATGTTGTTAGTATGAATTCTTTGAATATCCATGATGCTATTGATATGCAAAGTCATAAGCTTGGGGATGCTATGTTTGATGAAGATGATATTTTTAGTCCCCCAAGATTTGATGTGCAAATTTGTTATAATGATTGTATGCCTCCTATTTATGATGATTATAATGATGAAAGTGGATTTGGAGAGGTCATGACTTTATTTAGTGATGAATCCACCATTTTGGATGAGGATTCAATTGACTATGATAACAAAGTTGCTATCTATGATGATTATGGTGATGACATGTATGCTATAAAGAATAATAATAACCATGAAACTTGTGATCATGATTTTAATTTTCAATCCCATGATAGTTATTTTGTTGAGTTTGCTCCCACTACTATTCATGAGAATAAATTTGCTTATGTGGAGAGTAAGAAAATATCTATGCTTATGCATCATGAAAAGAGTTCTTTATGTGATAGTTATATTGTTGAATTAATTGATGATGCTACTGAAAATTATTATGAGAGAGGAACATATGCTTCTACATATCTCAATAATATCAAGTTTCCTCTCCATGTGTTGAAAATCTTGAAGTTTTGCTTGTTTTGCCTTCCTATGCTAGTTGATTCTTGTTCCCATAAATTGTTTGCTCACAAAATCGCTATGCATAGGAAGTGTGTTAGGCTTAAATGTGTTTTACATGTGTTTCATGATGCTCTTGTTATGTTTCAACTCTTGTCTTTTATGCGAGCATCATTGAAATCATCGTGCCTAGCTAAAAGGCATCAAAGAAAAGAGCTTGTTGGGAGACAACCCAACACTTTTACCTACTGTTTTTGTGTGTTCACATGATTAGGCTACTGTAGTAATCATGTTTTATTGCTTTTGTTTCAATAAAGTGCCAAGTAAAGCCTTTGGGATGGTTTATGGTGATAGTTGATTTGATCTTGCTGAAAAAAGAAACTTTTGCACTCACGAAAATAATTCTCCTTTTTAACAGAAGCGTGATAAAATGCTGATTCTTTTTGCAGAAGATCAATAGAAAAATTTCTCAGGTTTTCCTAATTTTTCAGAATTTTTGGAGTAGCAGAAGTATGGTTTGAGTACAGATTACTACAGACTGTTCGGTTTTTGACAGATTCTGTTTTCAATCCATAGTTTGCTTATTTTCTACTCCCTCCGTTCCTAAATACTTGTCTTTCTAGGCATTTCAACAAGTGACTACATACGGAGCAAAATAAGTGAATCTATACTCTAAAATATGTCTACATACATCCGTATGTAGTAGTCATTTGAAATGTTTAGAAAGACAAATATTTAGGAACGGAGGGAGTAGTTTCTATGGCTTATACTGTTCAATATAAATTGTGGAAATGATATGCTATAGTAGGCATTGTGTGTAAACAATTATGAATCTTGTCTTTCACAGTACCAAAGTGAAATGGTTTGCTCTTTATCATAGTAACCTATCTCACAAAGTTCTGTTAAGTTTTGTGCGATTGAAGTTTTCAAGTTTTGGGTGAGATGTCGATATGAGGAGAATAAGGAGTGACAAGACCCTAATCTTGGGTATTCCCAAGGCAACCCAAGGTAATATTCAAGGAATATCCAAGCAACTAAGCTTGGGGATGCCTTGGAAGGCATCCCCTCTTTCGTCTCCAACATTATCGTAACCTCACTTGGAGCTATGTTTTCATTCGTCACATGATATGTGTTTTGCTTGGAGCATCAATTTATTTTGTTAGGATTTGCTTCATGATATTTAGAATAATGTTTTTCATCTTTTATTTCAATAAAAGTGGCAATGATAGCCTTTGCCATGCTTATTTTGCAAGTCTACTTGTTGCTGTTTGAAAACAGAAAGTTTACCGTTGTTGCAAAAATTCCTGAGAAAAGTCAGAATGTGATAAAATGTTGTAACTTTTTGCAAAATGAGCACTGATAAATTTTCTACAGTGTGGTAAATTTTCATAATGCTTGGAGTTCAATAAGTATTGATACTCTTGCATTCTTTACAGACTGTACTGTTTTGGCAGATTGCTGTTATGTTTGCATTGTTTGCATATGTTTGCTTGTTTAATGATTCTATTTGAGGATATGAGTATTAAATATGTAGAGGCATTTAGTATGCAATGTTGAATAATAATTTTAGTGATTTTCTACAGTAAATAATGATAAGGATTTTGCATTGGTTTATACTAACTGATCTCATGAGTTCTTGTTAAGTTTTGTGTGGATGAAGCTTTTGAGATTTAGGAAAACTGTGATATGAGAAGAATTAAGGAGACACAAAAGCTCAAGATTGGGGATGCCCAACGCACCGCAAGATAATATTTCAAGAAGTCTCAAGCATCTAAGCTTGGGGATGCCCCGGTAGGCATCCCACCTTTCTTCTTCAACAATTATCGGTTAGTATCTATTGAGCCTAAGTTTTTGATTCTTCACATGATGTGTGATATTCTTGAAATGTCATTTTATTTTTGTTTTGCTTTCTGTTTTAACAAAATATTTAGGTCTGAAAAGTTTTAAATAAGAGAGAGTCCACACATAGCTATCTATTTACTTAACTACTCATTTGGTCTTCACTTATATCTTTTTGGAGTAGCTTGTCATTACTCTTGTGCTTCACTTATATCCTATGAGTAAATTGTTGAATAAATTGAATATCATAAAGTTGAAATCATATCATGCCTAGTGGTAGCTTCACATTGGGTTTAGAGAGTGAAATCGTTTGAGGCTTGACAATCACAATATTGGTCATACAAGCAATTCATGAATAATTAGTATAAGGAAGAGAACTTTCACATATAAATACACCATCATTGAAATCTTTTGTGATTGTGAGCCCTCATCAAAATATTATATGCCAAAATTGTTGACGTAGGATACGGAAGACAACGTAATGGTTTATGTTTGTTCATATTCACATAGAAGTTATATTGTCATAGATCCTTCAACATGTGGTGCTTGCCCCATCTTTGCTAGCCAAAAATTCCGCACCAAGTAGAGATACTACTTGTGCATCCAAAAACCCTTAAACCCAAATCTTATTTTCAAGAGTCCACTATATCTACCTATATGCGGTATTCTTTTTCCGTTCTAAGCAAATTTGTATGTGCCATCTCTAATATTCAAAATAAATTTCTCTTTTGTGTGCTCGTACCGCTCGCGAGGCGATGAGGGGTGGCCAATGCTAGATGTGTTATTCTCACGATGAATGTTTATTCACTTGTCATTGCATGAGAGTAAGGCAAAGGTATTAGGGATGCCCAGTCCCGAAATGAAAAATGAATTTACTTTATGTTGTCAAATAATAAATTCCTTGGAAAGTGTTGGTATGGAGGGAACCCGTGGATACGGTTAGCCATGGAAAGTGAAAGTATGGTGGAAAAAGGAAGAAACTTTATTTTCTGTTTGGGAACCGCCTATGATATATCTAGCATGGAAAGTGTTGGGAGCTATAAGTCGTTTTCATTGGTGGGAAAAGTATGCCTCTCAAAATGTTTTTATCTCTAATTTTCGCTTTGAGCTGTGGCACATCTACAAATACCTACTTCCCTCTGCGAAGGGCCTATATTTTACTTTTATGTATTTACTTTTATGCAAAGAGTCAAAGTTCTTATCTCTATTCCTTTTTATTTTTCTCTTTTGGAAAGCATCATGTGGTGAAGAAAGATCTAGGCACATATGTCCAGTTGAATATGGGTAGCATGAGTTATTATTGTTGACATCACCCTTGAGGTGATATGTTGGGAGGCAAAACAATAAGCCCCTATCTTTCTATGTGCCAGGTTGAAACGTTTTGCTCATGTGTATGCGGTGAGTGTTAGAAATCATAGAAGAGTACATGATGGTTGAGTATGTGGAGCTCTTACTTAAACTCTGTTGAATAAGTTGAATTGCAATTGCTTGGTGACTAAGAACATAGGTTGTTGAGTTTCAAGAGAAGTCATTGTTTGAACCTTAACATGTGAATTGGTTGCTACTATAACATGAGAAGTTTCATAAGAAAGAATTGGTGTTATGATGCTAGGAGAAGTGATTAAAATTATCATTGATCAAACTTATGCACATTGCTAGCATTCACACTTCATAAATTATTTCTTTTATCATTTACCTACTCGCGGACGAGTAGGAATGAAGATCCAACTATAATAGCAAAGCTCGCGGTACATCAAGATCGTGCCATATCAAGAATACAAGAGAGAGAGAGAGAGAGAAAGATCAAACACATAGCTACTGGTACATACCCTCAGCCTCGAGGGTGAACTACTCCCTCATCATCATGGAGAGCGCCCAGATGATGAATATGGCCACAGGTGATGATTTCCCCCTCTGGCAGGGTGCCGGAACAGGGTCCCGATTGGTTTTTGGTGGCTATAGAGGCTTGCAGCAGAGGAACTCTTGGTCTAGGTTCTGTTCTGGAGGTTTGGGGATGTATAAGAGGTGTTGGCGTCAAGAACAAGTCAGGGGGGTCCACGAGTCAACCACAAGATCAGAGGGCGCGCCCTAGGGGGTTGGGGGAGCCTTCCACCCTTGTGGATGACTCGGGACTCTTCTAGCCCAACTCCAATACTCCGTGGGTTTCTTTTTTTCCAAAAACAATCATCGTAAAGTTTCATGTCAATTGGACTCCGTTTGATATTCCTTTCCTGCGAAACTCAAAAACAAGAAAAAAACAAAAACTGGCACTGGGCTCTAGGTTAATAGGTTAGTCCCAAAAATCATATAAATGCATATAAGACATCCAAGATAGATAATATAATAGTATGGAACAATCAAAAATTATAATAAGTTGGAGACATATCAACATGTTTTTCGATTTCGGTTTTCGCTTGAGGACAAGCGAGGTCTAAGCTTGGGGGAGTTGATACATCCATTTTGCATCATGTTTTCCTACTGTTATTTATGATGTTTTTATGCATAATAATGCTTTTTTGAGTAATTCTAATTCCTTTTCTCTCATAATATGCAAGGTACACACAAAGAGGGAGAATTCTGACAACTAGAAATCTGGACCTGGAAAAGGTACGCCGGGCTACCTATTCTGCAAAACTCCAAACAAGCTGAAACTTTACGGAGATTTTTATGGAATATATGAGAAATATTGGAGCAAATAAGTACCGGAGGGGGCCACCCTGGTGAGCACAAGACACCAGGGCGTGCCCTGGTGGGTTGTGCTCACCCAGGCCAACCTCTGGTGCCCATCTTCTGGTATATAAGTCATTTTGACCTAGAAAAATAAGGAGAGGACTTTCGGGACGGAGCGTCGCCGTCTCGAGGCAGAACTTGGGCAGGAGCACTTTTGCCCTCCGGCGGAGCGATTCCGCCTGGGGAACTTCCCTCCCGAAGAGGGAAATCTTCGTCATCATCATCACCAACAACTCTCCCATCTTGGGGAGGGCAATCTCCATCAACATTTTCAACAACACCATCTCCTCTCAAGCCCTAGTTCATCTATTGTGTTCAATCTTTGTACCAAACTATAGATTGGTGCTTGTAGGTGACTAGTAGGGTTGATTACATCTTGTAGTTGATTACTATATGGTTTATTTGGTGGAAGATTATATGTTCAGATCCATTATGATATTTAATACCCCTCTGATTTTGAGCATGTTTATCACTTGTGAGTAGTTACTTTTGTTCTTGAGGTCACGGGAGAAATCATGTTGCAAGTAATCATGTGAACTTGATATGTGTTCGATATTTTGATAGTATGTATGTTGTGATTTCCCTTACTCGTGTCATGTGAACGTCGACTACATGACACTTCACCATATTTGGGACTAAGGGAATGCATTGTGGAGTAGTTATTAGATGTTGGGTTGCGAGAGTGACAGAAGCTTAAACCCTAGTTTATGCGCTATTCCGTAAGGGACCAATTGGATCCAAAAGTTTAATGTATGGTTAGGATTTATCCTTAATATTTTTCTCGTAGTTGCGGATGCTTGCGAGGGGGTTAATCATAATTAGGAGGTTTGTTCAAGTAAGAACGACACCTAAGCACCGGTCCACCCACATATCAAATTATCAAAGTAGCGAACACGAATCGAATCAACATTATGAAAGTGACTAGATGAAATTCCCGTGTGCCCTCAAGAACGCTTTGCTTATTATAAGAGACCGTTTTGGCCTATCCTTTGCCTCAAAAGGATTGGGATACCTTGCTGCACTTTTGTTACTAGTATCATTACTTCCTCGTTACAAAATATTTTGCTATCAAACTACTCTATTACTTACAATTTCAGCACTTGCAGACATTACCTTGCTGAAAACCACTTCTCATTTCCTTCTTCTCCTCGTTAGGTTCGACACTCTTACTTATCGAAAAGAGCTACAACTGATCCCCTATACTTGTGGGTCGTCATTAGTTCAACTACTCCTCGTCATCCGCCTCCGCCTCGGTGATGTCCTCCTTCGATGTCTCAATGTAAGCGTCATGATACCGATCATCGTCGGAGTCCCAGGGCGACGCTACGCCTAGCTTGATGTTCAATTGAGCGGACGCCTTTCGCGTACGCGTGTACTCGCGATAGGTGATACGTCTCCAACGTATCTATAATTTTTGATTGCTCCATGCTATATTATCTTCTGTTTTGGACATTATTGGGCTTTATTATTCACTTTTATATTATTTTTGGGACTAACCTACTAACCGGAGGCCTAGCCTAGAATTGTTTTTTTACCTATTTTAGGGTTTCTAAGAAAAGGAATATCAAACGGAGTCCAAACGGAATGAAACCTTCGGGAACGTGATTTTCGGAACGAACATGATACAGGAGACTTGGACCCTATGTCAAGCAACCAACAGGGAAGCCACGAGGTAGGGGGCGTGCCTCCCCCCCCCCCCAGGCGCGCCCTCCACCCTCATGGGCCCCCTGTTGCTCCAGCGACACACTCCTTCCTCCTATATATACCTATGTACCCCCAAACGATCAGATACGGAGCCAAAACCCTAATTCCACCGCCGTAACTTTCTGTATCCACGAGATCCCATCTTGGGGCCTGTTCCGGAGCTCCGCCGGAGGGGGCATCGATCACGGAGGGCTTCTACATCAACACCATAGCCCTTCCGATGAAGTGTGAGTAGTTTACCTCAGACCTTCGGGTCCATAGTTATTAGCTAGATGGCTTCTTCTCTCTTTTTGGATCTCAATACAATGTTCTCCCCCTCTCTCGTGTAGATCTATTCGATGTAATCTTCTTTTGTGGTGTGTTTGTTGAGACCGATGAATTGTGGGTTTATGATCAAGTTTATATATGAACAATATTTGAATCTTCTCTGAATTCTTTTATGTATGATTAGTTATCTTTGCAAGTCTCTACGAATTATCAGTTTGGTTTGGCCTACTAGATTGATCTTTCTTGCAATGGGAGAAGTGCTTAGCTTTGGGTTCAATCTTGAGGTGTCCTTTCCCAGTGACAGTAGGGGCAGTAAGGCACGTATTGTATTGTTGCCATCGAGGATAACAAGATGGTTTTTTTTATCATATTGCATGAATTTATCCCTCTACATCATGTCATCTTGCTTAAAGCGTTACTCTGTTCTCTTGAACTTAATACTCTAGATGCATGCTGGATAGCGGTCGATGTGTGGAGTAATAGTAGTAGATGCAGGCAGGAGTCGATCTACTTGTCTCAGACGTGATGCCTATATACATGATCATACCTAGATATTCTCATAACTATGCTCAATTCTGTCAATTGCTCAACAGTAATTTGTTCACCCACCGTAAAATACTTATGCTCTTGAGAGAAGCCACTAGTGAAACCTATGGCCCCCGGGTCTATCTTCATCATATTAATCTTCCAACACTTAGTTATTTTCATTGCCTTTTATTTTACTTTGCATCTTTATCATAAAAATACCAAAAATATTATCTTATCATATCTATCAGATCTCACTCTCGTAAGTGACCGTGTAGGGATTCACAACCCCTTATCGCGTTGGTTGCGAGGATTTATTTGTTTTGTGTAGGTGCGAGGGACTCGCGCGTAGCCTCCTACTGGATTGATACCTTGGTTCTCAAAAACTGAGGGAAATACTTATGCTACTTTGCTGCATCACCCTTTCCTCTTCAAGGGAAAACCAACGCAATGCTCAAGAGGTAGCAAGAAGGATTTCTGGCGCCGTTGTCGGGGAGGTCTACGCAAAAGTCAACAAACCAAGTACCCATCACAAACCCTTATCTCCCGCATTACATTAGTTGCCATTTGCCTCTCGTTTTCCTCTCCCCCACTTCAACCTTGCCATTTTATTTGCCCTCTCTTTTTCTCGCTCGCCTTTCTTCCGCCATGTCTGAATCAAAAAGGGTTGGGGGTTCTCTCCCGAGTTTTAGTACTTTGGACAACCCTTCTATTCTCCCTAAGCTCATAAATAAGGATACTATGGAAAAACCTACCGGAGTTATCAATGAGATTCTTAATAATTTTGATGAAGATGATTCCAGAATTTTTCATTATTTACTTGATGAATCTTTGAAAGATGCTTGGTATAGACTATTAAGGATCAGGGCTAGCTATGTGCCTCAATACCAAATTGAAATTTACTTAAAAAGCTTTTATATTGCCCTTCCTTCTTCTTTTAAGTATGTATTAGATTCTATATTTGAAGAAGGCTTTCTTGAAGGGTACGCCATAGACACTTATGAGAAGATGAAAACCATATTTGAGCACCCCATGAATGAGAAAGTTGAATCTACATCTCTTTTGCTCTCTTACCAAAATGAATCTATCAAAGAGATGAAGGCTAGCTTAGATACAAATTTCCGTAACATACATAATCTTTCTTCTACCATTAATAGCCATGTGCTTTATCAAAATAGATAGATTAATTCCATAGATATCAAGTTTGCTCTTTTCTTCCCTAAAACCAAAAATGGCAATACCTAGATCTATCCTTGCTTTTTATGCCTAGCTAGGGGCGTTAAACGATAGCGCTTGTTGGGACGCAACCCAATTTTATTTTTATTCCTTGCTTTTTGCTCCTGTTTAGTAAAAAATAATTTATCTAGCCTCTGTTTTGGTTGTGTTTTTTGTGTTTAATTAGTGTTTGTGCCAAGTAGAACCGTTGGGAAGACTTGGGGAAAGTCTTGTTAATCTTGCTGTAAAAAACAGAAACTTTAGCACTCACGAGAACTGCTGCCATTTTTATTTGGAAAGTGATATTGAGTTAATTCTTTTTGCAGATGATTAATAGATAAATTACTCACGTCCATAAATTTATTTTAGAATTTTTGGTTTTCCATATCTTGTGCTAGCTACAGATTACTACAGACTGTTCTGTTTTTGACAGATTCTGTTTTTCATGTGTTGTTTGCTTATTTTGATGAATCTATGGCTAGTAAAATAGTTTATAAACCATAGAGAAGTTGGAATACAGTGGGTTTAACACCAATATAAATAAAGAATGATATTACAGTACCTTGAAGTGGTGTTTTGTTTTCCTTCGCTAACGGAGCTCACGAGATTTTCTACCTTAAGTTTTGTGTTTGAAAGTGCGTTATATCGACTAGAGGGGGGTGAATAGGCGATTTTTATGAATTCTTCACTGAGGAATTTGCAGGTGAGGAAATTCCTTAGCGAAGAACTACTAGCAGCGGAATAAGTACTCAAAAGTAAACATAACAATACACAAGCATAGTCATCATGATGAAATTAAGACAGGCACAGAGTACAGAAAGCGTAAGCACAGGATAACACAGGATGAAGACAAACAGACTGAAGGAATTGAACCGAGGAATTTGAGAAAGTCTTTAGTCAAAGTCTTCAAACACAGATATGAACAAGCACTCAACACAATTATGAGGAAATGAAAGAGTTGAGGAAATAGAACCTGTGAGCTTGGTGAAGACAATGATTTGGTAGACCAGTTCCAACTGTTGTCTTAGTTGTACATCTGGTTGGAGCGGCTAGGTATTTAAATCTGAGGAAACACAGTCCCGGACACACAGTCCTCACCGTATTATCCTTGAGCTAAGGTCACACAGACCTCGCCCAATCACTCGCGGTAAGTCTTCAGGTGACTTCCGAACCTTCACAAACTTGGTCACTCGGCGATCCACGATTCCTCTTGGATGCTCTAGACCTTGACGCCTAACCGTCTGGAAGAAGCACGGTCTTTAAAGGTAACGAGCGTCGGATCCACGTAGGATCAATCTCTTCAGTGATGCTCAATCACTTGGGGTTTGTAGGTGTTTGGGTTTGGGTTTTTCTCACTTGATGATTTTCGCTCAAAGTCCTTGGAGGATGGGATGCTCTCAAATGACAAGTGTCAGTTTCTCTGGGAGCAGCCAACCAACTAGTGGTTGTAGGGGGCAGCTATTTATAGCCTAGGGAGCAACCCGACATGATAAGACATAAATGCCCTTCAATGATATGACCATTAGGTGGGTAGATATTTTGGGACAGCTGGCGCATAGCACAGCAACGGTCGGAAATTTGAGTATCAAATTCCTCAGGACTATCATGTTCCTCACTGTGTAGGTAATCTGCACTGGCGAATTCCTAACTCCTCAGTCAAAACAAATTCCTTAGAGACCAGAAGAACTTCGTCTCTGTCACTGAAGAATATGACTGAACTGTATGAGATTTCCAATGGCTTCACTCGAAGGGATTGGTAGGTGTAGGATTTTGAGTTGTGCATCACACGGAAATTTTTTCTTAGTATTTCCTCGACCCCCTTTAACAGTATGGTGTTTCCTATGACTCAAGAAAGAGAAAATGAAACTACAAAAACAAAGTCTTCACGCTTCATGTTCCTCGAATGAATACCAAGTCTTCAGGATTGCACCAATTTCTTCACTTTCAAAGTCTTCAGAAAGTCTTCAGAAATCCAAAGTCTTTAGTTGAAGAACTTCATTTTTAGGGGTCGACTTTCTCTGTAAATATCGGACTCCTCATAGACTTATAGACCTGTGTACACTCAAAAACACATTAGTCCCTTAACCTATAAGTCTTCAATACACCAAAATCACTAAGGGGCACTAGATGCACTTACAATCTCCCCCTTTTTGGTGATTGATGACAATATAGGTTAACTTTTCAACGGGGATAAACATATGAAGTGTAAATACTGATATTGAGGAATTTGATTGCAAGATATAGAAGAACTCCCCCTGAAGATGTTCATAGTGAGGAATTTGCATTTGAAGCAATGCACACTTGAAGAGTTGAATCATGGAGATCTCCCCCTATATCTTGTAATTCATACATGCATTTGACATATCATAATGAAGAATTTGGAATGCATGATGAAATATGGTGACTGATGTAATTCAGCATGCATGCATTAACATATATGAGAAATAAGCATGCAGAAAAACACATGAAAAGTATCAGAGCACCATCGAGTTTAAGTTTATAACTCGATCCAATAAAGTTTCAGAAGAACAAGAGTTGTAACTTAGCAAAAAAATGCCCATATAGACAGACCCGCTTGAAGACTAACTCAAAATTTTCCCCCTTTGTCATCGAATGACCAAAAGGATCGAAAATGAGGACTAACGCCCCTGAAGAATATCAAGTTGATGAAGGAGCGCCAGCGTTGTTGGGGTCGTTTGTCGTGGAAGGGCCTGCTGCAGTGTCGTCCAAGTCTTCATGCTCGTCGGTGTCGCGCGATGAAGAATAGGAGCTGGACAGCAAAGGAGGAACCTTGACCTTCTTGTATTTCTTCGGTGGAGGTGCAGACCAGTCAAAATCTTCCTTGAGACCCATTTTCTTGAGATCTTCTTCACCATAGAGATGTGATAGAATGGCCCAGGTGCGACCGAAGACTTCATGGAGGTAGTAATGGTTTTTCTTCACTGCATTGTGTGTAGCAGTCATGTTGTGAAGAAATAAACCAAACTGGCGCTTAAGCCATTTATGGTTTCGATCCACCTTCTGGTGAAGACTAAGCAGAAGCTCACGGTCAGTCATTACACGAGGAGCAATGGCTTGGGGAGTAGACTTGGGTGCATTGGCAGCAGAGTCATGTGTGACAGAGTCATCATTGGTGGAATAAGATGCAGTTTTGCGAAACTGGCCATCCAATGGACGAGTGCCTTCATTAATGACAGTAGGAGCCTTCCCCTTTTCATCAGTTGAAGCAAAATCCTGCTTGAGGACTTCAATCGGGGGCAGATAGCTAAGGTGATTCTGAAAATCAGCCTTGTAGTTGAGTGAAGACCTTGTCCTAAGGAATCTCATAATCCAAGGTGCATAAGGTTTCAGCTCAAATGGAGAAAGTGCAGCATTTGCCAGAGTCCTCATGAAGAAATCGTGATAGTTGATAGGAATGCTATGTATGATGTTGAATAGCAGATTCTTCATGATGCCAACTATTTCCTCATCAGATGAGTCGTGGCCTTTGATGGGACTCATTGTCCTCGTCAGAATGCGATAGACAGTCCGAGGAACATATAGTAATTCCTTCAAGAGGAATTTGGTTCATGGGGCCTGACCTGGCTTCAAAGGCTTCATCAGAACTTGCATGTAGTGATTTGTAAGCTCAGGTTCACTGTAGATGCAACGAGCAGCTTCAAGGGGAGGACTGAGTGGTAAAGCACGAAGCAATTCAGTAGTTGGTGCCGTGTAGTGAGTGTTTTCAGACATCCAGTCCAGCACCCATGAATTCACATCTTCAGGATATCCTGTGATGTGCAGCGTCGCATAAAATTGAAGAATGAGTTCTTCATTCCAATCACAGATGTTAGTGCAGAAATTTAACAGTCCAGCGTCGTGAAGAACACTAAGGACTGGCACGAAGCATGGTAGAGATTCCATATCCACGTGAGGAATATGCTCATGGTAGAAGATTTTGTCTTTGTTGAACAGCACTGAGGAATAGAAATTAGCCTGGCTGGCAGTCCAGAAACGCATTTTCCTAATGCGAGCAGAGTCATAGGGGTTGTAGTCTGTGAAGAATACGTGCTCGCCGAAGAAATCATCAGCCTTGAATTTTTTCTTCCTGGAGAATGGATCCTTTGGATTGGGTAGAGGAGTGTCAGTGAGTTGCATCACAACCTCAAGAATCGCAATCTCAGGTTCTTCAGGCTGAGGAATTTCTGGTTCCTCTTCAGTGGCAGTCTGCGTCTTCAGATGTTCAGCAGCAGCAGTTTCTTCAGCACTAGTGGCTGGAATTTCTTCATGTACAGATGAAGTGGGTGAGTTTCTTCAGAGCCCATTTGAACATTTTGTACAGGGGACTGAGGTATTTGCTGTAAAGGTGTGAACAGTGGAGAGTTGGGATGCTGACTTTCCCAAAATTCATCACTTAGCACACGTGTGGGACAACCAATGTCCACATCTTCATCTTCCATTTCTTCACCGCCGGCCTCTTCGGCAGTAAACTGAGGCATAGGCGAGGAGATAACTGGTGTTGAAGGGATTGTATCCACTTCAATTTCTTCATCCATTTGCTCTGACGAAGCAGCAGAGGGATTCTCTTCATCGAATTCACTTGGAATTACATATTCTTCATCAAAAGGAACAAGGTCCTTTGATGGCATGGTTGAGATAGGAACAACATCAATGGGGTTTGCAAATGAGCTAGTCAATGGCTTCATCTTCTTCTGAGCTGAAGAATCTGATGCAGTTGATGCCTTCCTTTTCTTCACAGCTGCACCCTCTGCAGCCTTGGTCTTATTCACATCTGATGCAGATGGAAGGATCGGAGTTGGTGTAGGCGCGGGAGAAGCAGAGGAATCTGGTTGATTTTCTTCAGGCACAACTGATGCAGTTGCCCTGACTTCTTCATTTTCTTCAGGCGCACCACTAGTGGATGCCCTGGCAATTTCTTCAGTGGCTGAAATGCAGTCATCAGCCCTGGAACTCACATTTTCTTCAGTAGCCTGAAAGTCATCAGCGGTGCTGGCATGTTCTTCAGTTGGCTGAGCAGATGCTTCAGCCTGAGGAATTTCCTGTTGTGATGGAGCTACAACATTTGAGGTGAACTTCTTAGTCAGTTTAACAAACCTGACCTTGGCTCCTTGCCAATCAGCATAGTTGGCTTTGAAGTCATCACTGAGGGTTTTGATTTCAGACTGGATTTTTACAAGTTCATCAGTTGTCATAGTGACAATGTTGTTCTTCAGAAATTTCTCCTTCTTATATTGCGCTTTCTTGATCTGCCTGGCCGTCTCATATTTCCATTTTTCTTCTTGGATAAAATGGGCCAGCATGTGACTTTGGCCAGGAGTCAACTTGAAATCAGGCATAGGAGTGTTTGGGTCCTTGTGCCAGAGGTCAATATAGTCGAGGATCAACCTTGGATCCAAAAGCAGTGGCACATTTGTGCCTTTGGCTCTAGCGGCCCTGACTTGCCTATCTCTGATGATCTCAGCAAGTTCTTCATCATCAGCTTCGTCTTCTTCAGATGGCACTTGGAAGACAACCTGCTTCTTTTGAGGACTAGGGCGAGGACCTCGTCCAGCAGTGGCCTTTGTCTTCAGCGGAGAGGGTCCCATTGAAGAATTGGGTGCAGCTGAGGAACTAGCTGAAGCTCCTGAGGCAATAGAGATGCCTGTAGTCCTTTGGCACATGGCAAGATGCACATGTGCAGAGGACTTTGTCGGAGCAGCTGAGGACTTTGGAGGAGCTGAGGATTTTGGAGGAGCAGGAGCAGCATGAGGAATTGGCCTTGAGGGCTTTGAAGATTCTGGCCATGAGGGCATTGCTGAGGAAGTTGGCCTTGAGGGAACTGAAGGTGAAGCACTTGGCTTACGTGCAGGCTTCTTTTCCATAGATTCCTTCGGCTTGACAGAGGCCTCAGTGGCAGCAGCAGCAGCAGAGTCTTCATTGAATTTCCTCACTACTTCTTTTGCTTGTTTGGCCAACTTGGCCTGGCGCTTGGCCCATTCTTCAGGAAAGTCCTCACCGCGCTTGACGCTGGTGGGATCCGCTTCTTGGCCAGGTGCCAATGGAGGTCTTGAGCATGGAGGGGTAACAACGAATTTCTTCATGTATTTGGGAGTAACATATCTGTACTCCCTCCACTCTCTAGCCCATCTCCTCTCTATCTTCTGAATGCGCACCTTGCGCTGATTTTTATCTTCCTCAGGAGGTGTACAGTACCCAGCATAGATGTCATCAGGGATTTCAAACGTTGTGTTGACCTCTGGCTTCTTTCTTCCTTTATGTGGCTTCTTACCATCAGCCATTTTCTTCAGTTGAGGAATTTGAACAATCGAATTTTCTGAAGAAGTATGCAATTTTTCTTCGAGGAACGCTGCAAATGAGTTAAGTTGATTAGAACCTAGTGATTCAGCAGCGGACATGAGTACCTGTGAACAGAGTATAGTTGCTAAGAATTTGGAGAGGTCATATGCGTTCTCAGAAGGTTTTGTAAAAAGAACAAGTTTGAGGAATTTGACCAGATGAGTCTTGAAGAATTTCACTAAGCATTCTTTGTCTTAGGTTCCAGAGATGTATAGATCAAAAATCCACACATTTGAGGAATCTTGAAGAAAAACATAGCTTCGAGAAACGAATCAAGAACAGATGACATGTGAGGTGTTTTAGTGTGTGAAGATTTGAAGAAAAACACCTTTGAAGATTTTGTAGATAATCATTTGAATCACAGAGGGCAGTAAAAGTATCTTTTAATTACCCTGAAAGAAGAACACGACGAACTGTGAGGTGGAGAAGTGAAGTTCGTCTATGTAGATCTTCCACGCCCTAACTCGGTGGAGGAAGACGGCTATGGTGGCGGCGGAGTGAATATTTCCACGGCCGGCGCGAGTATGGCGGTGACGAGGTCAAGGCAGTGAAACTCTTCCTCACCGGCGACGATGAAGTAGCGGCGGTGCTAGGGTTTGAGAAGCTCGAGTTGGAGAAGGAGGTCGAGCAGAGTAAAGGAAGTGAGGAAGGGGAGAGGGGGTATTTATAGCCATGGTGAAAAACAGTTCGCCTGAATAATTTGGACGAACGTGCCCCTAACCCTTCTCATTCGCTTGACATGTGTCACCCACGCACTGAGAAGTGGAGATCGTGTGAGATCGTGGGTGAATATATAAGTATATTGTGGGATGCGGAACGGTTTGAGCGGCAAAGCCAAAAATTTAGATAAGATAGGTTTTAAAGTTCCATTCGCAATTTCTTCAGCTGACAAGGACACAGTGAAGATTTTGAACGAGTTTCAAATAGAACGCACATGAAGAATTTGTGAACAGATTGGGTTGAGTATAGCATAGAGGGGGAAGGGTCCGATCACATTCACTTAGCAGAAAAAAAAACAACTTGAAGAAATAGCCATAAGTGAATGCTGTAGAGGACATAAACTCATATATATATGTATATATATAGCCAATGAAGAAAAACAACGGAAACAGTGAAGACAGTGCAAAGTTGACTAATTTGAACAACTAAGGAATTTCGACTTTTGGTGGTGGCGTGACCCACCGTATAAGAATGATGATTTCAGACACCGCGTACAATTGTCGTAGGGTTCTGAGAATCAAATTCTTCATTAATTTCTTCACACTTAGAGTGTTATTCTTCATTGATTGAAGAAAAACGTTTCTTCATGTGTTGCACATCTAAGTCATCAATTTTGCATAAGTGTTAGGATGAGTGTCCTTTTCAAAGAACATTCGAAGATTCTAAGATATTTAGCTCACACCGCAACTTGCTAAATCTCTTCTCATCCAAGGGCTTTGTGAAGATATCGGCTAGCTGTTCTTCAGTCTTCACATGCTCAATAGAAATGTCGCCCTTCAACACATGATCACAAAGAAAATGATGACGAATCTGAATGTGCTTTATCTCGAGTGCTAAACTGGGTTGTGAGCAATCTTGATGGCACTCTCATTGTCATAGAAGAGAGGCACATTCTTCATGTTGACGCCATAGTCCTTGAGAGTTTGCTTCATCCATAGAAATTGAGCACAGCAAGAACCAGCGGCAATGTACTCAGCTTCAGCAGTAGATAGTGATATGCAGTTCTGTTTTTTCGAGGACCAACAAACCAAAGATCGTCCGAGGAAATGACATGTACCAGATGTCGACTTGCGGTCCACACGATCACCAGCATAGTCAGAGTCAGAATATCCAATGAGATCAAAAGCCGAGCCCTTGGGGTACCATAATCCAAGTGTTGGTGTGTGAGCTAGATATCGAAGAATATGCTTCACAACCTTATGGTGTGATTCCTTCGGTGTAGCTTGAAATCGGGCACACATGCAAACACTAAGCATTATATCTGGCCTAGATGCACATAAGTACAATAAAGAACCAATCATGGAGTGGTATACCTTTTGATCGAAGTCAATACCATTTTCATCAGTGCACAGATGACCATTTGTGGGCATAGGAATTTTGACGCCTTTGCAATCTTGCATGCCGAATTTCAATTCTCCCATCATAGACAGTTGATATTCTTCACTCATCATATAGGCAAATTCATCACTATAACGTTGGTCAGTACAGCCAAAGATAATATCATCAACATATATTTGGCACACAAACAATTCACCATCATAATATTTAGTGAAAAGAGTAGGGTCGAGTGAACCGGGTTTGAAGCCTTTCTTCATAAGGAATTCCTTCAAAGTGTCATACCACGCCCGTGGGGCCTGCTTGAGGCCATAGAGGGCCTTATTGAGTCTGAAGACTTTGTCAGGATTCTTTGGATCTTCAAAACCTGGGGGTTGAGCAACATATACTTCTTCCTCAAGCTTACCATTGAGGAATGCACTTTTCACATCCATTTGATATAAAGTGATATCATGATGGTTAGCATAAGCAAGTAATATGCGAATAGCCTCAACTCTAGCAACAGGTGCAAAAGATTCATCGAAATCAGTTCCTTCAACATGTGTGTAGCCTTGAGCTACAAGTCGTGCCTTATTCCTTACCACGAGGCCATTTTCATCTTGCTTGTTACGATAGATCAACTTTGTGCCAATGATATTGTGCTTGCGAGGATCTGGACGTTTGACCAGTTCCCAGACGTTGTTGAGCTCGAACTGATGTAATTCTTCTTGCATGGCCTGAATCCACTCAGGCTCCAGAAATGCTTCATCTACCTTAGTGGGCTTTGTGATAGAGACAAAAGCATAGTGCCCACAAAAGTTAGATAAATGTGAAGCTTTTGAGCGTGTGAGAGGACCTGGCGCTTTAATGTCATTGATGATATTTTCAACTTGCACTTCTTTTGCAATGCGAGGATGAGCTAGTTGTCATTGAGGAATTTGATCAACATTTTCTTCAGCACCATTTTCTTCAGTATTTTCTTCAGGTGCATTAACTCGACGTTCTTCATGTTCTGGAATGAATTCTTCAGCAGATTCTTCAGTAGGAATGACATCCTCAGTAGCCTTGAACTTGATAGTTTCCTCAGGTGCTGGTTCATCTATCACAGAAGGTAGGTGCTCTCCTTGCGAGCCATTAGTTTCATCGAACCGCACATCTATAGTTTCAACAACCTTGTGAAGAACGTTGTTGAAGACTCTGTAGGTGTGCGAGTCCTTCCCGTAACCAAGCATAAAACCTTCATGTGCTTTCGGTGCAAATTTTGAGTTGTGATGAGGATCTCTAATCCAACATTTAGCACCAAAGACTTTGAAATAACTTACATTGGGTTTCTTATCAGTGAGGAGTTCATAGGTAGTCTTCTTGAAGAATTTGTGAAGATATACTCTGTTGATGATGTGGCACGCAGTATCAATTGCATCAATCCAGAAACGACGAGGTGTCTTGTATTCATCAAGCATAGTGCGAGCCATCTCAGCAAGAGTTCTGTTCTTGCGCTCCACGACGCCATTCTGCTGAGGAGTATAAGGAGCAGATAACTCATGAGTAATACCGAGTTCATCAAGATAGTCATCAAGACCACAATTCTTGACCTCAGTTCCATTGTCACTTCTGATGTGCTTGATCTTCACAACAAAGTTGGTTGAAGCCCTCGAGAAAAATCGTTTGAAGACTTCCTGCACTTCATGTTTGTAAGTAACAATGTGTACCCATGTGTACCGAGAGTAATCATCAGAAAAATCAAAGCCATATAGAGATGCATCATTTGTAACAGCATAATAATGATTAGGGCCAAAAAGATCCATATGAAGCAATTCAAATGGTCGAGTGGTAGTCATGATTGTCTTTGCTGGATGCTTGGCCTTGGTCATCTTTCCAGCTTCACAGGCTCTGCATAAGTGATCCTTGAGGAATTTGACATTCTCGATGCCAATGACATGCTTCTTCTTCACAAGCGTGTGCAAATTCCTCATGCCTGCATGACCAAGTCTTCGATGCCAGAGCCAGCCTTCTGAAGCTTTTGCAAGTAGGCACATGGCTGGTTATGGTCCTGTAGAGAAATCAACAATATACAAGTCTCCTCTCCTAAAGCCTTTGAAGACTTTGGAATTGTCAGCTTCCATAACCACAACACAACGGTACTTGCCAAAGACAACAACCATATCAAGATCGTAAAGCATTGAGACATACATGAGGTTGTATTCTAAGGAATCGACAAGCATGACTTTGTCCATGTGTCGATCCTTTGAGATCGCAACCTTACCTAGACCCAATACCTGACTTTTGCCTTTGTCAGCGAAGATGATATGCTTCAGATGCGATGGTGATAAGGGAGCGTCCGTCAATAGATTCTTGTCACCAGTCATGTGATTTGTACATACACTATCGAGGACCCACTCAGTGGCTTTGGGTTGATCATCCTGCAGATGAATTAGTGCAACTTACGAACTCATATACTTCATCAGTGATGAATATGACATCAAATCATCAGATCAATTTCATCAAGCAAGAGAATAGATAAAGCAGTATGAGGACGTGAGAAATGAAAGTTCATTTCTTCATGATTAGCCTATGTCCTTTCAGGCACATTCAGGTCTCCAGAAAATTCTTCAGATGATTATGTACGTCTGGAGACCTGACCCTGCAGAAGAGATTAGTTCTTTTTCTTCACCACCCACATCTGAAGGGGTGGCAAAGAGTTCATCACTCTGCGAGCTCCATATGAGAAAGGTGGCATAGACGCCAACCCATTTCATTTCACACAAGAGGGGTTAGGATAAGCATATGAATAAGCAGAGAAATTCTTTGAGGACTTATGAACATAATAATTAGAAGAATAATGCTCATATTCATATCCCTTAGCTCTTCCCTATGAAACAGAGTTGTTAGCACGATGGTATTCATATGAGGACTTTGATCCTTTTGAGGAGTTGGGTCCATATGAAGAATTTGATCTGGGGTTCCTATTCTTCACAGGTGGTGTCCTGAGGACATTCACCTGAAGGTTTTAAAGGCACCTTTTGGGAACCCAGATTTTCTTCATAGGAGGACCGTTCCTGCAGTTAGTGCCAACATATCTAGCAAATGCTTCACCATTCTGATTTTTGCAGTTTATAGTTGGAGTCAATTGACTCATCATCAGAACGAGGAGATTCACATGCAAAGCCAGATAAGTTAGATGGATCAACTGGAGGTCCCTTTGCAGCAACCCATGAGGTTTTGGGGTACTGCTCAGGCTTCCAATATGTACCGTCAGCATTGAGTTTCCTCTCAAAGGCAATATCCTCTTTCCTAGGGTTCCTGTTGAGGATCTGCTTTTTAAGCACATCACAAAGAGTCTGATGCCCTTTGAGGCTTTTGTACATGCTTGTCATGTACAATTCCTTCAGCCCTGCATCATTAGTGATACTAGCAATGTCCTCGGATGAGGAATTAGTGATAGCAGAGGTAGGTGAAGAATTTGAAACATTAGAAGCATTTGAACATTCAGGTGAAGAATTAGCATATTCACGTTCAATGCATTTCAAACAAGTAGGAACAAATTCTTCCTGAGAAGCGCTGATTTGTTGAGCAAGTAATGAATTGCGCTCCTTCTAAAGATCTTCATAACTCACTCTTAGCTTCTCAAGATCTTGCTTTCTTTGAAGAAGTTCATAAGAAAGCTTCTCATGATCAGATAAGAGAGTGTTATGATGATCTTGAAGGGTGTCATACTTAGTATGAAGTCTCTGAAGACTTTCAGCCAAAGCTTTTGACTGATCCATTTCTTCACCCAACATATCATCGCTCTTATTTAGCATGTATTGAACTTTTTCCAAAGCTCTTTGTTGTTTAGTGGCAAGGGAAGCAAGTTTGACATAGCTGGGTCCAAATTCATCACCAGATTCATCATCACTATACTCGGATAGGTAGCATTCAGTTACCTTAGCATCTTTTGCCATAAGGCATGATGCAGAAGATGATGATTCTGGTTCAAATGTCATCGCTTTGAGAGATTCTTTGAAGTCCTAAAACCAAGGATCATGACAGGTTCGATGACCTTCATAGACCTCAGAGAGACGGTCCCAGATAAGCTTCACATGATCGAGATGCATGGTATTCCTGAACTGATTTTGAGACAGACATGAGCAGATGACGTCCTTCGCCGTGAGGTTGAGAAGAGTGTACTTGCGAATGTCATCAGCTTCCGCCATCTTGCACAGATCGGTCAGACCAATCTCAATGATGGTCCACAGCTCACTGTTCATTTCCATGAGACGCTTCTTCATGATGGCCTTCCACTTGGGATACTCGTGACCGTCAAAGATGGGGCATGTCACTTTCTTCATACCTGCGGTCGACATAACTAAAACTCCAGGCGGTTAAACCAAAATCACACAGAACAAGGGAGTACCTTGCTCTGATACCAATTGAAAGTGCGTTATATCGACTAGAGGGGGGTCAATAGGCAATTTTTATGAATTCTTCACTGAGGAATTTGTAGGTGAGGAAATTCCTTAGCGAAGAACTACTAGTAGCAGAATAAGTACTCAAAAGCAAACAAAACAGTACACAAGCATAGTCATCATGATGAAATGAAGACAGACACAGAGTACAGAAAGCGTAAACACAAGATAACACAGGATGAAGACAAACAGACTGAAGAAATTGAATTGAGGAATTTGAGAAAGTCTTCGGTCAAAGTCTTCAAACACAGATATGAACAAGCACTCAACACAGTTATGAGGAAATGAAAGAGTTGAGGAAATAGAACTAGTGAGCTTGGTGAAGACAATGATTTGGTAGACCAGTTCCAACTGCTGTCTCAGTTGTACATCTGGTTGGAGCGGCTAGGTATTTAAACCTGAGGACACACAGTCCCAGACACACAGCCCTCACCGTATTCTCCTTGAGCTAAGGTCACACAGACCTCACCCAATCACTCATGGTAAGTCTTCAGGCGACTTCCGAACCTTCACAAACTTGGTCACTCGGTGATCCACAATTCCTCTTGGATGCTAAAGACCTTGATGCCTAACCATCTGGAAGAAGCATAGTCTTCAAAGGTAACAAGTGTTGGATCCACGCAGGATCAATCTCTTCATTGATGCTCAATCACTTGGGGTTTGTAGGTGTTTGGGTTTGGGTTTTCCTCACTTGATGGTTTTCGCTCAAAGTCCTCGGAGGATGGGATGCTCTCAAATGACAAGTGCCAGTTTCTCTCGGAGCAGCCAACCAGCTAGTTGTTGTAGGGGGCGGCTATTTATAGCCTAGGGAGCAGCCCGACATGATAAGTCATAAATGCCCTTCAATGATATGACCGTTAGGTGGGTAGATATTTTGGGACAGCTTGCGCATAGCACAGCAACGGTCGGAAATTTGAGTATCAAATTCCTCAGGACTATCATGTTCCTCACTGTGTAGGTAATCCGCACTGGCGAATTCCTAACTCCTCAGTCAGAACAAATTCCTCAGAGACCAGAAGAACTTTGTCTATGTCACTGAAGAATATGATTGAACTGTATGAGATTTCCAATGGCTTCACTCGAAGGTATTGGTGGGTGTAGGATTTTGAGTTGAGCATCACATGGAAATTTTTCCTTAGTATTTCCTCGACCCCCTTTAATAGTACGGTGTTTCCTATGACTCAAGAAAGAGAAAATGAAACTATGAAAACAAAAGTCTTCATGCTTCATGTTCCTCGAATGAATACCAAGTCTTCAGGATTGCACCAATTTCTTCACTTTCAAAGTCTTCAAAAAGTCTTCAGAAATCCAAAGTCTTTAGTTGAAGAACTTCATTTTTAGGGGTCGACTTTCTGTGTAAATATTAGACTCGTCATAGACTTATAGACCTGTGTACACTCAAAAACACATTAGTCCCTTAACCTATAAGTCTTCAATACACCAAAATCACTAAGGGGCACTAGATGCACTTACAGTGTTGTGAAGTTTTCAAGTTTTGGGTAAGGATTTGATGGATTATGGAACAAGGAGTGGAAAGAGCCTAAGCTTGGGGATGCCCATGGCACCCCCAACATAATCTGAGGACACCTAAAAGCCAAAGCTTGGGGATGCCCTGGAAGGCACCCCCTCTTTCGTCTACTTCCATCGGTAACTTTACTTGGAGCTATATTTTTATTTACCACATGATATGTGTTTTGCTTGGAGCGTCTTATATTATTTGAGTCTTTATTTGTTAGTTTTCCACAATCATCCTTGTTGTACAGACTTTTTGAGAGAGACACACATGATTCGGAAATTGTTAGAATACTCTATGTGCTTCACTTATATCTTTTGAATTATATAGTTTTTGCTCTAGTGCTTCACTTATATGTTTTAGAGCACGTCAGTGGATTTGTTTTATAGAAACTATTGTTCTCTCATGCTTCACTTAGATTATTTTGAGAGTCCTACAAAACAGCATGGTAATTTGTTTTAATTATGTTAGTCATTCAAGATTAATAATAAAATTCTCTTATGAGTGTGTTGAATACTATGAGAAGTTTGATACTTGATAATTGTTTTGAGATATGGAGATGGTGATATTAGAGTCATGCTAGTTGAGTAGTTGTGAATTTGAGAAATACTTGTGTTAAAGTTTGTGATTCTCGTAGCATGCACGTATGGTGAACCGTTATGTGATGAAGTCGGAGCATGATTTATTTATTGATTGTCTTCCTTATGAGTGGTGGTCGGGGACGAGCGATGGTCTTTTCCTACCAATCTATCCCCCTAGGAGCATGCGCGCAATACTTTGCTTTGATAACTTGTAGATTTTTGCAATAAGTATATGAGTTCTTTATGACTAATGTTGAGTCCATGGATCATACGCACTCTCACCCTTCCACCATTGCTAGCATCTCTAATACCGTGCATCTTTCGCCGGTATCATACACCCACCATATACCTTCCTCAAAACAGCCACAATACCTACCTATCATGGCATTTCCATAACCATTCCGAGATATATTGCCATGCAACTTTCCACCGTTCCGTTTACTATGACATGTTCCATCATTGTCATATTGCTTTGCATGATCATGTAGTTGACATTGTATTTGTGGCAAAGCCACCCTTCATAATTCTTTCATACATGTCAGTCTTGATTCATTGCATATCCCGGTACACAGCCAGAGGCATTCACATAGAGTCATATTTTTTCTAAGTATTGAGTTGTAATTGTTGAGTTGTAAGTAAATAAAAGTGTGATGATCATCATTTTTAGAGCATTGTCCCAAGTGAGGAAAGGATGATGGAGACTATGATTCCCCCACAAGTCGGGATGAGACTCCGGACAAAAAATAAAATAAAAAATAAAAAAAAGAGGCCAAAGAAGCCCAAATAAAAAAAGAGGACATAAAAAAATAGAAAATGCCCAAATAAAAAAATATGAGAGAAAAAGAGAGAAGGGACAATGCTACTATCCTTTTACCACACTTGTGCTTCAAAGTAGCACCATGATCTTCATGATAGAGAGTCTCCTATGTTATCACTTTCATATACTAGTGGGAATTTTTCATTATAGAACTTGGCTTGTATATTCCAATGATGGGCTTCCTCAAAATGCCCTAGGTCTTCGTGAGCAAGTAAGTTGGATGCACACCCACTTAGTTCCTTTTGTTGAGCTTTCATATACTTATAGCTCTAGTGCATCCGTTGCATGGCAATCCCTACTCACGCACATTGATATTTATTGATGGGCATCTCCATAGCCCGTTGATATGCCTAGTTGATGTGAGACTATCTTCCCTTTTTCGTCTCCTCCACAACCACCATTCTATTCCACCTAAAGTGCTATGTCCATGGCTCACGCTCATGTATTGCGTGAATATTGAAAAAGTTTGAGAACACCAAAAGTATGAAACAATTGCTTGGCTTGTCATCGGGGTTGTGCATGATTTAAATACTTTGTGTGGTGAAGATAGAGCATAGCCAGACTATATGATTTTGTAGGGATAACTTTCTTTGGCCATGTTATTTTGAAGAGACATAATTGCTTAGTTAGTATGCTTGAAGTATTATTATTTTTATGTCAATATTAAACTTTTGTCTTGAATCTTTCGGATCTGAATATTCATACCACGATTAAGAAGAATTACATTGAAAATATGCCAAGTAGCATTCCACATCAAAAATTCTATTTTTATCATTTACCTACTCGAGGACAAGCAGGAATTAAGCTTGGGGATGCTTGACACGTCTCCAACGTATCTATAATTTTTGATTGTTCCATGCTATATTATCTTCTGTTTTGGACATTATTGGGCTTTATTATTCACTTTTATATTATTTTTGGGACTAACCTACTAACCGGGGGCCCAGCCCAGAATTGCTGTTTTTTTTGCCTATTTTAGGGTTTCGAAGAAAAGGAATATCAAACGAAGTCCAAACGGAATGAAACCTTGGGGAACGTGATTATCGGAACGAACATGATCCAGGAGATTTGGACCCTACGTCAAGCAACCAACAGG
The DNA here is from genome assembly GCF_003073215.2 of Triticum urartu. NCBI lineage: Eukaryota > Viridiplantae > Streptophyta > Magnoliopsida > Poales > Poaceae > Triticum > Triticum urartu. The sequence continues at coordinate 409,227,324 of NC_053028.1, forward strand.
GAAGCCATGAGGTAGGGGGCCCGCCTACCCCCCAGGCGCGCCCTCCACCCTCGTGGGCCCCTGTTGCTCCACCGACGTACTCCTTCCTCCTATATATACCTACATACCCCCAAACGACCAGATACGGAGCCAAAACCCTAATTCCACCGCCGTATCTTTCTGTATCCACGAGATCCCATCTTGGGGCCTGTTCCGGAGCTCCGCCGGAGGGGGCATCGATCACAAAGGGCTTCTACATCAACACCATAGCCCTTCCGATGAAGTGTGAGTAGTTTACCTCAGACCTTCGGGTCCATAGTTATTAGCTAGATGGCTTCTTCTCTCTTTTTGGATCTCAATAGAATGTTCTCCCCCTCTCTCGTGGAGATCTATTCGATGTAATCTTCTTTTTTGCGGTGTGTTTGTTGAGACCGATGAATTGTGGGTTTTTGATCAAGTTTATATATGAACAATATTTGAATCTTCTCTGAATTCTTTTATGTATGATTGGTTATCTTTGCAAGTCTCTTCGAATTATCAGTTTGGTTTGGCCTACTAGATTGATCTTTCCTGCAATGGGAGAAGTGCTTAGCTTTGGGTTCAATCTTGCGGTGTCCTTTCCCAGTGACAGTAGGGGCAACAAGGCAAGTATTGTATTGTTGCCATCGAGAATAACAAGATGGGTTTTTTTATCATGTTGCGTGAATTTATCCCTCTACATCATGTCATCTTGCTTAAAGCGTTACTCTATTCTCTTGAACTTAATACTCTAGATGCATGCTGGATAGCGGTCGATGTGTGGAGTAATAGTAGTAGATGCAGGCAGGAGTCGGTCTACTTGTCCCGGACATGATGCCTATATACATGATCATACCTAGATATTCTCATAACTATGCTCAATTCTGTCAATTTCTCAACAGTAATTTGTTCACCCACCGTAAAATACTTATGCTCTTGAGAGAAGCCACTAGTGAAACCTATGGCCCCCGGGTCTATCTTCATCATATTAATCTTCTAACACTTAGTTATTTTCATTGCCTTTTACTTTACTTTGCATCTTTGTAACGCCTGGATAATCTAGCTCAGTAATCCCCTACTAATGATGCCAGGTCGTCACATTACGGTTGCTAATCCTTGGTTCATCCAAATCTTAGTTCAAACTCAAATTTAAATGAAAGCCCAGAATTCAAATTTCTCAAACACGTAACATAAAATGTGCTAAATGTGGAAAATATTCCATAAATACTTAAGGTCGTGACCCAACACTTTTGGAATGCATTTTAATGCTCTTTTGTGAATATAACAGTAGCTAAAAATAATTATTAAATGCTTTTAAAATTATAAAAATGCTAAACTATTTTATTTAAACCTCAAACTAATTGTGGTAGTGGCATAATTACTAATGCTAATTTAGGAGTTAGTTATATATTTTATAAAACTAAGAATAAAATAAAAGTAAAACTTAGAGACAATAAAATACAAAAAGGGGGGAAGCCCCTTGTCTGTCCTAGTGGGCCTCGGCCCACCCGGACCAGCCGGCCCAGCTCCCCCTCGGTCGCCTTCCACCTCGCTACAGGGGAAGCCGACCGAGCGAGCGCGTGCTCCCGCCGGACCCCATTGCCGGCAATGACGCGTGAGGGGATAAGGGCATTCCGGTGCCTCGGTCTCCCCTCCCCAACTACCGCCGCATCCACTCGCCCACTCGCATGCTCTCTCCCTCCTCTCGCTCGCTCCATCTTCCCCACATTGGCTGAGCGCCATCATCGCCGTCTCCGCATCGATTCCCCGGCCACCAGCCGCCCCGCGCCGCCCGGAGGCATCTAGGAGGACTGTCGTCGTTGTCCGCATTGATTCCCCCTTCGGTTCGAGCCCAAGAGCTCCCCTTCGCCGGATCGGGCGGCTCCCTCCGCCTCAGCCTCCGCCATCCCGTCACCTCAAGTCGTCGCGCCCAGTCGTCCCCGGCTCCGTACGAGCTCGCCATCGGACCTCCCGCGGTGAGCAGCACCGATCCCCCGCCTTTTTCCCTAGTTCCCGTCGACATAGCGACCGCACCATCAGCTCCGTCATCCATGGCCGCTAGAGCTCCATGTCCGTGCGCGCCCGCGTACTGTTGCTGCTCCTGGCCGCGCCTAGCATGCCTAGCTGTGCCTACGCACACGCGCTAGTGCACCCAACTGCTGCTCCTTGTCGTTGTGCTCGCGTCTCCTGTTGCCCAACTGCTGCTGCTCTTCGCTGCGCCGCGCCATAGCCTCGCAGCGCCCGCTTGCCGTCGTCACCGCCCGCCCCTGCCTGCGCTCTCCCCCCACCTGCTCCATGGCGGCCCTCCCCGGCCGCTCCCGTGAGACCCAGGGCCACGCCCTGCGCGCACTGGCCGCGCGCCGCCCGCTCCCGCCAGCTGCTGCCGCAGCCGCCGGCACGAAGGCCACGCCGATCACCGTGTCGCGCGGCTGCCCCTGCGCGCGCCCCCTGCCGCCGCCGGCGCCTGGCCGCGCCTACCAGGGCCGCCGCCGCCCGTGGCCTCCCCCTGTTCCTCGCCCTTTGTCGCTGTTGAGCGAGGCCGCCGGCGCCTTGCGCCCGCGCGAACCCAGCCGACCCCATGCTTCGGTTAATTAGCATGATACCCCCCTCCTAATTAATCAAATGGCCCAATGACTGATGGGCCCCACCTCGAATTATCCTTAAATAGTTAAAGTTTAATCTGTGTCCATGATACCCGGGACCCGCTGAATAGTGGTAGTTGACCGGTCAAACATTGACCAGGTCAATAGGGCCTTGGACCCCACCTGTCATACCCACTGTATAAAATGCTGGGTACACTTCTGTGAACCCACAGCATTTTATGTTCATTATTATTATTTTTAGTTAAATCCAGAAATTTTAGAAAACCTTTAAATCTTTAAAAAAATCATAGAAAATAAATGGTAGCTCGGATCGAAAAACTTTGTACATGAAAGTTGCTCAGAACGACGAGACAAATCCGAATACGCGCTCCGTTCGTTCGCCACATGCCCCTATCATAGCGAACGTGCAACCTTTCCCCTCTGTTTCATCTGTCTGAAAACACGAAACACCGGGAATACTTTCTCGGATGTTTCCCCCCCTTCGCCAGTATCACCTAGCACTGCGTTAGGTCACCACTGGCACCGCGTTTTGCCTTGTTATATTTTGTGATGTTTTGTTTACCCCGTATTTACTATTTCTCCCCCCTCTTCTTCTCCGGTAGACCCCGAGACCAACGTTGATGCGACTGAGTACGACTACATCCCCGACGACCCCTCCTTGCCAGAGCAACCAGGCAAGCAAACCCCCCTTGAGAATTCCGATATCGCCCATTTCTTTCCCTCTCATGCTTGCATTAGAACTGCTACTGCTTTATGTATGATTCTACTCTGATGCATAGCCTGTTTCTATTACCTGCTTTCATACCTTACCTGCTTATCCTATAACTGCTTAGTATAGGTTGGTTAGTGATCCATCAGTGACTCCCACCTTGTCCCAGTTGCCCCGCTTTATGTTGGATGACTCGATCAACGTGATCGACGTCCAGGCCTCGACACCGCACATCACCCCCCCAGTTGTATGACTCTGCAGAGTTACCATCGAGTGCCGAGGGTGGAACCTCTTACATCACTCCTGATGAGATCTCTGTAGTATAGCTATACGGTCGAGGTCATCGAGGGTGATTTCCTCCTTAACCACTTCCGTTATGGCTCTGTCATGCAACCCACCAAATGTGAACCTCGAGGGTGGATCCTCTTATGTTCACCTTGATGATAACATCGAGTGGGATTCACCGGGGGTGATTCCTCGGGTTTTCCCCTTGGTGTTAGACACACAGTTACTATGGTTACTATGACTTTGCACTGAGCCATGTTACTAAAGACGGATCGGCCCTGGGGGGTACCCGCGCGAGCTTAATAGCGAGTGATGTGGAGTTGGGTTGACCTGGAAGGTGCCTGCGAGATACTTACGAGGCATGGCCGGGCATTCTTAGCCCTTGCCGCAAGTACTCAAGACGGGGCGACGGGGTCACATCGATCGTGAGTCTCTGCTCGTTACCGCATGCTCCTAATCCACTACGATTTGGATATCTGATCCAAGGGGCCTTTGGCCTGATAGCACTAACCATCACGTGGGCATTGTATGGGCGTTCTGCGTCATATACATCAGCTGAAGCTTAATAGACGTCAGCGACTGAGCGGCGCGCGCCGGGTTGGACTGCGTAAGCACCTGCCTTTTTGAAGGAGGTAGCTAGGTCTGCTCACCGGCCGCCCAGGCAACGTGCAGGAGTTCCCGGGGAGATGGCCCATGACCCCTAGGGGCATAGGTCTAGTCCGGTGTTTAACCTCTCTATTAAGCCTAGGTCGGGTTGCGGCGTATTGTTTGGCCGAGGCCGGGCATGACCCAGGAAAGTGTGTCCGGCCAGAGTTAATCGAGCGTGGTGGGTAAGTTGGTGCACCCCTGCAGGGAAGAAAACATCTATCGATAGCCTGTCCTACGGTAACAGACACTTGGAGTTGTATCCCGATCGATACAACTAGAACTGGATACTTGAGATGAGAAATGGTTTGTGATGAGAACTGGATAGTATGGCTCTGGGATTGCTTTCTTGCCGGGAGTCGAGAAAGTATCTCTCGCCGAGGTTGATAACACTACTGCTACTTTACTTTATGCTACTCTACTCCCTCCTGTTGGTGCAGGATGGTGGTTTCCAGAAGATGCTAGTCATCGATAGGACTAAGCCTTTCCTCTATTCTGGCATTCTGCAGTTTAGTCCATAGATACAGCCCATTTCCTTTGATACAGATGCATACTTAGTTTAGATCTGATGTAAGTCTTGCGAGTACTTTGGATGAGTACTCACGGCTGCTTTGCTACCTCTTTTCCCCCATACCCGATTGTTGCGACCAGATGACGGATCTCAGGAGCTAGATGACACCACTGATGACTACTGCTACCCCGAAGGTGCCTACTACTACGTGACGGCCGCTGACGACTTGGAGTAGTTAGGAGGCTCCCAGGTAGGAGGCCTTGCCTTTTCGATCAATGTTGTTTTTGTGCTAGCCTTCTTAAGGCAAACTTGTTTAACTCATGTCTGTACTCAGATATTGTTGCTTCCGCTAACTCTTATGTATTCAAGCTTATGTATTCGAGTCCTCGAGGCCCCTGGCTTGTAATATAAAGCTTGTATTATTTTAATTTGTGTCTAGAGTTGTGTTGTGATATCTTCCCGTGAGTCCTTGATCTTGATCATACACATGTGTGTGTATGATTAGTGTACGGTTGAATCGAGAGCGTCACAAGTTGGTATCAGAGCCGACTGCTTGTAGGTAGCCCCCTTTCCAACTCCTTGGCCGAAGTTGAGTCTAGTCACTACAAAAACTTTTACTAACATGGCTGTGTGTCTGACGGGCCCACGTCGCCATTTGGGTGGTATTAGGATCTTTTATTCCTCGTCTATACTCTGGGACTCTGATCTCTCTTCTATTTGGGTTAAATGGTTTTACTAACTCGAACATTAGGATCTCGTGATCACATCCGCCCGGAGAGCCCCTTATTTCAGATGATCGCCTGCTGCATCAGAAGATTCCGAAGATACTCTGCAATATTCTCTCAAGACTTTGTGCATGTTGCCTTTGCAATTCCCTACCACCGAAATATCCTTATGGATAACTACACACCCTAGCCATTCTTACATTCTATCCCATTGATACTGTTATTACAAGATGCCCTGAACTGCTCTCCTTTGTGCCGAGAATCCTTTGAGCTTACCGCCTTGCAGTTCCTTGTCACCTGAATACCCCTACAGATAACTTTGTGCACCTACCGAGTATCCGCTCATCCTCAGTTGATTCATGTACTTCACAAAAGTCTTCGTAATACCATTCATTCTTGTGAAAATCCTCAACAGCCTTTTGTTCTTGAATTTCTTGCTTGCTTGCATTATGGTTAGTACCATAAGTCTAGTAATCTTCTTGTCAACCTTTGTCATTATCATTTTTGAGTTAGTTGATACAATATGTTGCGAATGCTCGCAATCCTCAATCAGATCCTAGAATTCATCCTTCCGGCTCAGACGTCATTTTACACATGTGTTGAATCTCGATCAATCAAATCGCCATCGATTGTAACCCTAAGGCTATTCTACCTATCCATCCCTAATCAGAGCATTGCTTCTGATCCCTTGTCTTGGAATTCATGATTCCTTTTCAATTGAGCTTTGAGTTAGTCAGTTGTTTCTATAATCTGATCTCCTTGCATTCTTTCCTCCTCTGGTTGAATATTGATGCTCACATCAGGTCCCTTGTGGACCACCAGGTCCCGGGGGCTACTGTCGGTGTTCCGCGAACGGGGGTCCCCAGACTTGCCTGTCTGCGGCCTGCGGCGTGGCTCAAAGGGGGGCCCAGCGCGGCCCATCTTCACCAACACAAACCCAAGACCCTCGCGAGGGGCCAAGCCTCGCGGGGCGGACGACGCGGAGCTTCCTCAGGCGCGGCCTCGTCAGGCTGGCTCACGAGGAGGCGGAGAGATCAAGGTGGGGTACCTCACGAGGTGCCCGTGACGCAAGCCATGACGACCGGGGGCGCCAGGTGGGTGCCAGCCCGCGCAGTGTCCCCCCTTCCTCTTTGGTGCAAAGGGGGCAAGCGCAGCCGTGGAGTACCGAGGCATCAGGCAAAGGTTGCCGTTTCGGTGCAACGAGACCAAGACCAGGAGGAATATGAGACGGAGGTCACCGTGGAGCCCAAGATGGCGTCATCACCAGAGCTTTGCGTAGGCGAAGACTACTTTTGTCAAGATAGCTGATACTAGCTGCCCCCCTTCAAATTAGCCCGCCATTGTTGGATCCCTTCCCGCTCGATATTTGGGAAGAGGACCAGGGCCTCTATAAATAGGGTACGGTGTCGTGGTCGCAGAGGCTGCTACAGTGGAGGCTGCTGGAGGGCGGCCATGACATGCTGCTAGAGCGAGTGGCAGAGCTCCTAGGCTTCACCGCCTCGGGGGCTCACCCCTTCTCCACCCAGCTCCCATCTCAGGCCCAGGGCGGCCCGCGCGGGGGCTTTGCGCGCGCCCGCGGGCTCCAAGGCTACTCCAATGCCAGCGAAGCTGTCAGCACCGGACCGGCGGCGGCGCTGCCCCCGCTCCCTGTCCGCGAATAAGAAGGACTCGACGCGACCCGCGACCCCGGTGGACAGCCGCGCTGCCACCCCACGGTGGGCGCGTCAGGCAGGACCGCGTGGCATGCGGGGCATTACGGCGTGGCATTCGGGATGACGGCACCGGAGGAATACGTGCCCCTCATGATGGACCGAGGACACCCACACAAGAGCGAATAAGGCTCGCTCCTCAGCCCAAGCTGGGGGGCGAGGTGCCAGAAGCTGAGCCTTTCCGGGAGCCCCGGGACGGTCCCACTGGCCACGATGGCGCCAATGATTATCGGGTACCGTTAATTTTTCAGGAGCAGGCATACGCTAACCATGGATCACAGGAGGTGCAGGTCGCCACAGCGAGCAGCTGCCCCGCTCCCACAGTCTCCTGCCCCTCGGGAGGAGGGCGCAAGGGGCTGCAGGAGAGGGGCCGGGATCCGACATCACCACCGCGGCGTTCGAAGCAAGGTGCTCTCAGGAGGTAGGCCCTCCGCTGGGGAGGTGCCTCAGGGCCTGCCCCCGGCGGAGGACCCATGGTCGTCGGGGGAACCGCTGGCGACTGCTCTACCCCATCGGCGGCGTCCTGGTTTCCAGTCGTCGTTGATGGCACTAGAGTGTAGCGCAAGGCGGGGCCCTCATCTGGCGATATGAAGCAAAGCCAGTACCTGTGAAGAAGGCCCAGTGCCTGTGAAGCTCGCCGCCCCGTGACACTCTCACGTAATAATGAGTGGGGCTGTACACGCCCCGGAGTCTCAGGGGTGCCAGCCTCAGGCCCTGGGGCTCCCTCCCACGCCCAGTGGCAGCACTTAGCTCCGCGCTGGTGAGAAGACGTCCAAGACTAGACTAGGTGCCGGACGCGGCCTTTTGTTTGCTTTCGTCGCTTTTCCCTTTGGTTGCCGCTTTCCCCCGCTGGATTCAAGTTGGATTCGAATTTGAGATTTGTGTGTGTTCGGGGAAGGGGTGCTTAGTATCGTTCGAGCGATTTCTCGCGTTTTGGTTACCGCATCGCCTCAGCTTCTTCCCCTCGCGAGCCCCTCGCGAGCCGGGTCAGGCCTAGCTTGCGCGCAGCCCAGACTGCCGCCGACATGACCTCTTAGGAGGATGTTTTACTTCAGATCCTACGAACCCAATCAGGGAACACTCGAAACACCACAACCCCCCGCGGGCTGCCTCAGGGCCAGCACGGGACAAAGGTAAACTAGCCGACCAGCGCGTCGCTTGGGCCAACCACTTGGCGCGGGCGCATGGGCAATGTAGCGTCTACTAATACGATGAACACAAGTTTTACATAAGGGGCTCCCCCTCCAAAATGCTCTCACTGCAATCAGGCCAAAACCTGAGTTCTATTCATGCAGGGTAAGGAAGTAGGAGCGATGCACAATCAGTCGGATGAATCCCCCAATGCGTTCTCAAGAGCACCACCCGAGCCATTGCTGGCGTCGCTGAACTCGCCATCGCTGTCCGCGTCGCCGCCAGTGGTGTCAGGGCCGTTCACCACGCCGCCCTCGTCGGCCGCCACGATCGCGTCGTCGTTGTCTGAAGCGAAGGCCCTGATAAGAGCGTCCACATTGTCCTCCACCCAGTGTGCCAGGTCGCCTCGGACGGCCTGGGGGACTGGGGCGATGGCGGCGTCAAAATCAAAGTGGGGATCCATGTTCTGGAGGTGGCTGAAGACGCGAGAAAAGGCGTGCCCAAGCAGGCCGCGGCTCCTCTCCTCCACCAACCTGTCAGCCCTGACCGACCGCGCCTCCAGCTGCTTCACCACGTCAGTGAAGAACTGAAGATTGCTAGCCTAGTTGACTGCGTGCGACTCGCCAATAGCCGCCTCGCAGATGTTGCCCAAGGCTGCGTTGGCTCTCTCCCGGAGTGTGGCAATCATGGGGCCGTGCTCATGCTCCAGGATCCGCCGCTGACGGATCTCGTCCGCGTTCTGGCCCGCGACGACATCAGCCTCCTCCACCCGCTGGCGGAGAAGGAGCACCTCGGCCTGGGAAGCAGTTAACTCACCTTGCGCCACCTCAAGAGCGGCCCGGAAAGCGTCGGCCTGCCACGTCGCCTCCTCTAGCTTGGCCCTCAAGGCAGCAGTCCTGCCTTCAGCTTCTGCCCGGATCAACCCTGGCTTCTCATCAAACTCGTGCTCGAGGTTCAAATGCGCCATCGCCACTCGACGTCCGACCTCCTCCAGGACGCGGGCTTCCCGTGCGGCAACATCATCCTCCGCCCGCGTCACCAAGCGCTCCCTCGTCTCCATACGCTCATACTCACGGGTGCGTTCGGCGGCTTCCAGCGTCTGCGCCTCCTCACGCTTCTAGTGCTCTGCTGAGTCGCCGGAGGCCACCTTCATCAACGCGAGAGCTGCCTCGCGCAGCTCCACCTGCTCCTCAAGTGAGTGGCACCAGGCCAGGAGCTCCCGAGCTCGCTCCTCCGCCACCGTTCGCCACCGTTCAGCTTCCCGAGCCTCCTCAGTGGCCCAAGATCGGGCCTCCCGAGAGGCCACCAGCGACGCCTTGGCCTCTGCATCGTCAAGATCGTGCTGACGGCGCACGAGGGCGATGGCGCCCTCCAGCTCGCGCCTCTCTGCTGCCAGGCTCAGGCCCTCGGCCTCAAGGCGCGCGTCTTCATCGGCAAGCTCCTCTCCAAGCAGGCTTACCGCGTCAACCGCCCTTCGAAGGAATCCTTGGCGGAGAGCGCAACGCTCCCGAGCACGCTCGAGCACGTCCTCCACACCATCATCTGCCCCAAGCAAACGCCAGGGGCCGCGAGCCAGCACTCCCCCTCTGGGCTGGGGGCTGGCACCCTCGCGACGGCCGGGCATGCCGCGTCAGAAGCCCGGCCGGGGGCCAGCCCGTCCCCAGGTGAAGAGCGCGGGAAGCGCCTCAGCCAATCGCAATCCACGACCAGGCGAGAAGCCCACGGTAGGCTGGCTATGCCACGAGAAGGCCCGCGAAGGATCGCGAGGTGCGCGGGGCCATGATACGCCTCGGGACGGTTCGCCTCGTCAGTCGCCCTCACCACAAGGGCTCCACTGCTTGGAGCGCTTGAGGACGGTGGAGGGGGAGAAGCCAAAGGGGACGGCTCCTCAGCCGTCTCCGCAAGCTCGGCTGGAAGGGGCCTGCGGAGCAAGAGTCAGTAAGAGCAACAGAAGGATCGGGAGCTGGGAAAGGAGAAGGCTTACTCATCAGTGGCGAAGTACTTCCTACGCTTCAGCAGGCGACAAGGGTAATCGTCGCCCACGGCCTCCCTTCTCTTCCGGAGGGCCTGAAAATCCATGCGGAAGCGGCCTAAGAGTCGGGCGCAGGGATCAACCTGCGACGAAGATGGAGCGTCAAGGCGATCTGCGTCAGGGGCGCCTGCCTGGCGTGCGCCGCCAATCGGCTCGCCAAGAGAAGCCGCCGGAGCCTTGGTGGCCTCGGTCGAAGGCGCAGAGGGCAGCTGCTTGTCACCCTCAGCCTCGGCGGCACGGGCCCCGATAACTGCTTCCTCACGAGCCTCGCCCGGCGCTGTCACCCCGCCGGGAGCCCCCTCGGCCTGTGGCGCCTCGTGCCTCCCTGCTCCGCCACTTGAGGAAGAGTCGCCTGGGCCGACTGAAAGGGCAGTCACCACCACTGGGTTCTCACGAGGCCCCTGAAGGCCGGCGGGGCGCGTTCCCCACTCATCGAAGATAGGCATTTGCCTCACAAAATCGCCCCCGCTCTGGCAGAGGTACAGCAAGGCCCCTCCCTGCTGGATACTGCCAGGGTTGGGGTCCCCCGTCAGGGTCAAGAGCGCCGTCCTCAGCACTTCAGGCGTCAGGTCCTCTTCCTGGATCCTCATACGATCATCGCGTCCGCTGAAGGCCCACATCCGGCGGGAGTGGCGCTGGAGAGGAGCGAGGCGGCGTAGCAGAAACTCCTTCACCACCTTGGGCGTTGTCGCGCCAAGCGACCTCAAGAACGCGAAGCGGTGCCAGACGAAGACGAGCCGGGGGCTCTCAAGCGTCTCCTGGCCCCAGCCCGAATTGGGGACAACAGGCGAAGTTGGCTCCGACAGCAGGGGGCTGGGCACCCAGCATCCACATACAGCCACCGCTCGCGGAACCCAGCCGCGGGCGGAGGGAGCTTGAAGTCAATCCCAGAGGCCACCGTCTCAGGCGCGGCAACGAAGCTCACACACGCCCAGCATTGGGTAGGGTCAACAAGGCGCAGCGAGAAGAAGTGGCGCAGCAAGGCAACCGAAGGAAGGATGCCCATCATAGCCTCGCAAACAAAGGCGAAGACCGAAAGGAGAGTGATGGATTCAGGACCCAGATGCATCATGCGGATCTGATAATGGGAGAGCACGGCATTGAAGAAATCAGAAAAGGGAGGAACCAGACCCGCCCATAGGGCGTCGGCAAAATACGAGACCTCGGTGGCTATCCTGCCGATGGAGAAGTGGGACGCGGGCCAGGCCGTCGTCCTCCCACATTCATTGTAGATGGTGGCCAAAGTCAAGCTGACCTTGCCCAAGCCCTCGGCGGGGGCCGCCAACGGCGGTGGGCAAGGCGGAGACACGGGTTTCTCCCCTCTTCCCTTCTTCGTCGGAGCCATGGCGATGGGAAGGGGGGAGGTTCAAGATTGAGTTGAAAACAGAAACCAGAGTTCGAGCGGAGGAAGGACAGAGGGCGCTCGAGCAACCAAACAGAGGAACAGCTATGTACGACTACGGGTCCGCCTAGCATGGCGCAAAATAAGGAGGGCGTGGGGGAACAGTGCCGCCCACGTCCAATCAACCGCCACGCGGCGCCCAAGGCCGTAGGCTGTTAGGGCCCGCGGCGCTTCGCTCTTTCCCTTCCGCCTCCCAGCACGGCCAAGTCAGGGCACGCCTTGGGCCCGGGGCCTACTGTCGGCGTTCTGGGAATGGGGGTCCCCAGACTTTCCTGCTTGCGGCCTGCGGCGTGGCTCAAAGGGGGGCCCAGCGCGGCCCATCTTCACCAACACAAACCCAAGACCCTCGCGAGGGGCCAAGCCTCGCGGGGCGGACGACGCGGAGCTTCCTCAGGCGCGGCCTCGTCAGGCTGGCTCATGAGGAGATGGAGAGATCAAGGCGGGGTACCTCACGAGGTGCCCGTGACGCAAGCCATGACGACCGGGGGCGCCAGGCGGGTGCCAGCCCACGCAGTGTCCCCCCTTCCTCTTTGGTGCAAAGGGGGCAAGCGCAGCCGCGGAGTACCGAGGCATCAGGCAAAGGTTGCCATTTCGGTGCAACGAGACCAAGACCAGGAGGACTACGAGACGGAGGTCACCGTGGAGCCCAAGACGGCGTCATCACCAGAGCTTTGCATAGGCGAAGACTACTTTTGTCAGGATAGCTGATACTAGCTGTCCCCCTTCAAATTAGCCCGTCATTGTTGGCTCCCTTCCCACTCGATATTTGGGAAGAGGACCAGGGCCTCTATAAATAGGACCAGCCACCCACAGAGCAAAGGAGGCTGAGCTAGCTGGGGGGTTGGAAGGATAGAGAAGATCGGAAAGAGAGAGAGAGAAAGGTGACTGAGCCCCTCCCAGCAGTTCATCGCCCCAGCCAAGAACAGACCCTCGCGAGGCTGTTCTTCCTTGTATTGTTCATCATCATCAACCCAAGAGGCAATCCACCACACCACACACTGGAGTAGGGTATTACACCACAACGGTGGCCCGAACCAGTATAAATCCTGCGTCTCTTGTGTTGTTCTTTCCATAGTTCAGATCCTAGCAAGGCGGAGGGGTGCAGGTAGGTAGGAGGCGAAATCTCCGCGCGCACCCCAGAGTTCGAACCTCAAGGGTCTGCCGGAACCCGAAATCCGACAGAGTCCATGCCCGTCTTCAACGGGGATGGGCCCGTGCCCATGGAAACTCCCAAGGAACCGGTGGACGTGCCCTCCGGCGATTCCAGCGAAGAGGAGGAAGGAGGGGAGCGGGAAAGAGGGCATGACTCCGAGGCGACTGACGGAGAGTCGAGGGCTCCCCTTCCCCGGCACAGGTCCCGCGTTCTCCGCCTCTCTCTGAGCGATGACAACAAGGATGACGACGAGGATGACGGCGAGCAGGACGGCGGGAGCTTGCCCCCGATCCCGAAGAAGGACAGGACTGGGCTGATCTCCCGCGGGTCTACCCCGGCCCTGAGGCGGACCGCAGGCGCATCTTCCGCTTCCAAGCTTCCCGAGGTTGACCCTTCCAGCCGGCTTTCAGGCTTCAAATTTGGCCGGAGGCCACTCGAGCTCACCGGCGACGACCCGTAAGCGTTTGATCCCTGTCTTTATTTCTTGTCCTGCTTCTAAGGCTTGACGTCCACATCTCTTGGATAGGCTGGCGCCCGCAGCAAAGAAGCCGAAGGGAGCTCCTGAGGTTCCACCCATGGCAGCGCCTCTGCCCGCAAAGGAGGGTGACCGCGACGCACGGGCTTCTCCTACCCGGTCGTCCTCGCGAGGCCAGGTGGAGCCGGCTGGGGCGAGCTCAGCCCCCACGGCCCATGTGACTCCCGAGGTGTCCTTGCCTGCCGCCGCCACTACAGCCATTGAGGCGCAGCAGACTCCGCCTCAGGACGATGTGGCCGCGCTGCCGCCTTCTCCCCCTACTCCACCGGCTGCTGTCTCTCCGACTCCTTCTGCCATTCTGGAACATGCTGCTGCTGGGCTGGACCGACTGCGGCTGGATCTTCTCGGCGCCGACCCTCGCTTGGTGGCCGGGCGCTTGGAGCTGGCTTCAGGATGGGTTCGCTCCGACGCTTCGATTCGGGCGGCGCTGGTCCAGGCCTCGACGGCTTGCGATGAGGAGAAACAGGTCGTCCTTGAGGCGAAGGCTGCTCGTGACGCAGCCCTGGGGGAGGCGGTCGATGCCCGTGGTCGCTGCAAGGCGCTTGAGGACGAGCTGCAAGGCCTGCGGGACCAGCTCGCGAAAGAGGCCCGCCTTCGCCAAGAGCAGTAAGAAGGCATGAAGGCTCGCGAGGCGGCCGTCAAGGAGAGGGTGGTCAAGCTCAGGAAGCGCCGTGACCGCCTAGGCGCGCTGGAGCAGGAGTTGGGGGCGAGGAAGGCCGAGCTGGACGACAAGGCCCTGGTTCTTGCTGAGGACCGCGTGGCCTTCACGGAGATGGAGGCGAAGGCTCGCTCCTCGCTGAGGACGCTTTACGACAGCGGCCTGGAGAGCCCGCTGGCTGGCGCCGAGGACGGCCCCGCCAAGCTGCTTCCCTTCCTGGTTCGTGCTCTCAAAGATGTCTCCCTTGGCCTTGGCCCCACGGCTGAGGCCGAGGCACGTGTCCTGTCTTCTGCAGCACTGACACGGGTCCTCACCCACATCTACCTTCGCGATCCCGGCGTCGACCTCGACAGCCTGCTGGAGCCAGTAAGCAGCTAGCGTGCCGCTGCCACTGCCGAGGCCGTGAAGGGTCGCGCGGAGGCTCTGCTGGGGAAGTTCTGGGCCTTCAGCACCAAGCCGAAGCAAGGCGCTGCCGACCCCACTGCTCCGTAAGGCGAACCCATTCTGCGCTGCTCCTCCGCCGACAGGTGACTCCGTCGTGGCTCCTATGCTGCCTTTAATTCCTGCACATGTATCATGCCTCGGGGAGGCGTTTAAACTTGCGTTTGGTATTGGGATAACAGTGTGGACTGTAATGTTTGCTTTTGAATTCCTCGAAATTTGCGCTCTTCCTTCCTACTAGCTTATGTTTTACGCCGGCAGAGCCCGGCCCCGCGCGTACCTCACCCAGCGTTAGTCCCGACCGGAAACCAGGACGGGGCCAAGGAGCGAGGGGCTACGTGACAAGTTAGGCTCCTGAGTCGCGATGCTCAGGAGTCCCCCTTGGCGCACGAACAGCAAGTAGGGAGGTGTGATGTGGGTGGATCTACCGTTCTACGTCTGCAGAGTCCGGCCGCACGCATACCTCACCCAGCGTTAGCCTTTCGGAACTAAGGAGTGAGGGGCTACGTGACCAGTTAGGATCCTGAGTCGCGATGCTCAGGAGTCCCCCTTGACGCTCAAACGGCCTTCGTACCTTGGCTCCGCTCGGGGAGAGATGCGCGACGAACCAGGCCCCCAGGGGGGGGGGGGGCTGGGCGGCATGCGTCTGGGCGTGACTGTAGGATCAAGAAGTAGATGTGTCTAGAGGGGGGGTGATTAGACACTTAATGCTAAAGTTGCAATTTTTAGGCTTTTTGGTTTAAGTGGAGTTTAGGCACAATTTCAACACACACAATACATATCAAGCAAGCATGCAAAGAGTATATGAGCAGCGGAATGTAAAGCATGCAACTTGCAAGAATGTAAAGAGAAGGGTTTGGAGAATTCAAACGCAATTGGAGACACGGATGTTTTTCCCGTGGTTCGGATAGGTGGTGCTATCCTACATCCACGTTGATGGAGACTTCAACCCACGAAGGGTAACGGTTGCGCGAGTCCACACAGGGCTCCACCCAAGGGTAATGGTTGCGCGAGTCCACAGAGGGCTCCACCCACGAAGGGTCCACGAAGAAGCAACCACCCACAAAGGGTCCATGAAGAAGCAACCTTGTCTATCCCACCATGGCCATCGCCCACACAGGACTTGCCTCACTAGCGGTAGATCTTCATGAAGTAGGCGATCTCCTTGCCCTTACAAACTCCTTGGTTCAACTCCACAATCTTGTTGGAGGCTCCCAAGTGACACCTAGCCAATCTAGGAGACACCACTCTCCAAGAGTAACAAATGGTGTGTAGGTAATGAACTCCTTGCTCTTGTGCTTCAAATGATAGTCTCCCCAACACTCAACTCTCTCTCATAGGATTTGGATTTGGTGGAAAGAAGATTTGAGTGGAAAGCAACTTGGGAAGGCTAGAGATCAAGATTCATATGGTAGGAATGGAATGTCTTGGTCTCAACACATGAGTAGGTGGTTCTCTCTCAGAACATACGAGTTGGAATGGTGTATGTGTTCTGATGGCTCTCTCCTCTAATGAAGAGGAGGTGGAGGGGTATATATAGCCTCCACACAAAATCCAACCGTTACACACAGTTTTCCAATCTCGGTGGGACCGAATAAGCGAACTCGGTCGGACCGAAAATGTAAACCTAGTGACCGTTAGGGATTTCGGTGGGACCGACTGGATCAACTCGGTGGGACCGATGTGCTAGGGTTAGGGTAAATCCAAAACTCGGTTTGACCGATTACGCAAACTCGGTGGGACCGATTTGGGTAATAAGTGAAACTGAGATTTGGCCAAGCAAACTCGGTGGAACCGATTGCATATCTCGGTGGGACCGAGAATATTGCAATGGGTAACAGAGAGTTTGCAAGCCCATCTCGGTGAGACCGAGATCCCATCGGTGAGACCGAACTGATTCGGATTTGGCAGTGGCTTATGACAAGTGGAACTCGGTGGCGCCGGATAGGAAGAATCGGTAGGACCGAGTTTGGCTTAGGGTTTAGGTCATATGTGGAAGTGGGAAAGTAGCTGAGGGTTTTGGAGCATATCACTAAGCACATGAAGCAAGAGGCTCATTAAGCAACACCTCATCCCTCCTTGATAGTATTGGCTTTTCCTAAAGACTCAATGTGATCTTGGATCACTAAAATGTAAAATGAGGAGTCTTGAGCTTGAAGCTTTAGCCAATCCTTTGTCCTTAGCATCTTGAAGGAGTTCCCACAACCTTTAGTCCATGCCACTCCATTGTTGAACTTATCTGAAACATGCTAGATCGAAATGTTAGTCCAATAAGAGATATGTTGTCATCAATTATCAAAACCACCTAGGGAGCACTTGTGCTTTCAATCTCCCCCTTTTTGGTAATTGATGGCAACATACATCAAAGCTT
Source organism: Triticum urartu (assembly GCF_003073215.2). Taxonomy (NCBI): domain Eukaryota; kingdom Viridiplantae; phylum Streptophyta; class Magnoliopsida; order Poales; family Poaceae; genus Triticum; species Triticum urartu. The sequence goes on from NC_053028.1 coordinate 409,244,231, forward strand.
TAGATAAAGATATAAAGAACAGCAAGTAAAGCTTTGGAAGAACATGTAACAAGCATAGGCTCCCCCTACATGTATGCACTCATGTAAATATGAAATAGAGAGGCATGTGAGAGCATAACCATGACAGAGTGGGCAAAGTGTTACATGCATTTTGGCCATATGCATCAGAGCAAAAGATTATCAAGGAAAATACCTTCATGCTCATGAGTCCTTCTTGCAAACAGTATGTACATAAGCAAGAACTCCTCATACTCATGATTTTGATGCATATACTTACCTTGTGGTCTTGAGTTGGTTTAGGATGGAATGAACCTGCACAAACAAGGTTAGATAACACAGGTACATCCACTAGCCAGAGCAAACAAAAGAAGCCACAAGAATACCAAGACTGGGATGACATGTAGAGAGTGAGTACAAGGTACCACATAGAATTCAACATGTCCCCAAGAATAAAGATATGCAATGAATTTGACGGAATTTCTTTCCCTTAGGTATCTTGCTCCCCCTGAATCTTACATGGGATATTGGGAGAAGATAGGGAACAGAAAATCAGAGCTGAAAGATACAAATGGATAGAACTTAATGCAAATACATATGAACATGTCTTTCCCCCAAAAAGACATGTGACATCTCTCCTATTGAACATCAAGCATCTGGGATCCTTGAGTATTCTCTCCCCTTGGAGATTTCTTTCTCCCCCTTAATATTTGGGATCCTTGAGTATTCTCTCCCCCTTAGTACTTTCTCCTTTGTAGATCTCTCTCTCTCCCTGATGATAAGCTTTGATGTGATCTCTCTCTCCCCCTTTGACATCAATTTCCAAGAAGGTTTGTCCTGGAATCCGTCGAATAGGTTTGGTCCTTGAGATTCAGCACAAAGCAGTGAATAAAACTGTGATGCTCGTAGAGGACAAGATTCATTGAGTGGAGCTGGATTAGAAGAAATATAGAATATGTGGCAAACTGTTTTTTCTGTTGCGAAATCGGTGGCACCGAGTGGCATGTTTCGGTAGGACCGAAAATGATTCGGTGAAACCGAGTTCATCATAGAGAAAAACACTTGTCACCTCAGCTCACTAGTCAAGTAAGATCTCACAAAGATTTGCAATGAATTTGATGCAGACTTATGCAGAGCAAAAATCAAAAAGAAAAGAGTGAAAGTTTCTAGATGAAGTTTTTTTGTTTTTTTTGATTGAAAAAGAAAGAAACAAATATGCAAGGGACAAATGCAATAACTCAGAAAAGAACACAAGAGAACTTCATCTAGAATTGGGCGGTGACATAGTCACCTATGTTAGAGTATATTGACTTAGGAGTCAAGTGAGAACACTTGATCATAGGTCATACTCATCGTTTAAGCTCAAAATGGGGTTACCATTTTTCGTTTAAGCATCTTGATGTATTCACATCTTGTTGAGTTGCTTTGACTCATGTCTTGGAGTAAAGCTTCTCTAAGATGGAATAACATACCTTGGGTGGTGATGTGGTTTTTGCTCATGTAGTTGAACTTGTGTGGGTGCTCAAGGTTGATGTAGCTCATCGAGAGTTGGGAGCACCATTTGGAGTTTGAGTTCATCTACCTACATGGGTTAGTTCTTGCAAGGAAAAGCACTTGTGTATCCAAAAATGACAATCATGAAGCTTAATATAGAATTTGTCAAAGGATATGTTTGAATGGTTTTGTGCTTCCTTGTCTTCAATCACTATTGTGTAGAGTCTTGGTGATGTAGAGATTGCTCAAGATATGAGTGAGTCGCAATCTCATGGAATTAGATTCAACCAAGCACCTACATGGGCTAGACAACATGCAAGGTGCAAATATATCCAAGACATAAGATAGTTATCATAAGAGATATATCATGGATTAGTCATAAGCTCATGTCTTGCATGTATCCAATGGAGTTTCAACTCCAAGTTCGAAGCATCAATGATGTTCAATTCTCCTCTCAACCTGCAAAACACTTTCTCATCAAGCAGTTTAGTGAATATATCCGCTAATTGCTTATCGGTGCGAACATGCTTAAGATTGATGTCACCCTTAGCAACATGATCTCGAATGAAATGATGACGAACTTCAATATGCTTAGTTCGAGAATGTTGTACAGGATTATGACCAATTTTGATAGCACTTTCATTGTCACAAAGCAGTGGAACATGTTTCACATAAATCCCATAATCTTTAAGAGTTTGGGTCATCCAAAGTAATTGAGCGCAACATGAACCAGCGGCAATGTATTCTGCTTCGGTGGTGGATAAGGATACCGAGTTTTGTTTCTTGGAAGACCAAGACACAAGAGATCTGCCAAGAAATTGACAAGTACCCGAAGTGGACTTTCTATCAACCTTGTCTCCGGCATAATCCGAGTCGGAATAGCCAACAAGATCAAAAGAAGACCTCTTAGGATACCAAATGCCAAAATTTGGTGTATGGATTAAATATCTCACTATCCTTTTCACAGCCTTAAGATGACAATCTTTAGGAGCAGCTTGATATCGTGCACACATGCACACACTTAGCATAATATCGGGATGTGAAGCACAAAGGTATAACAATGAACCAATCATAGAGCGATAAACCTTTTGATCAACAGGTTCACCATCTTTGGTCAAATCATTATGTCCACTAGTAGGCATGGGTGTAGACATACCTTTGCATTCTTGCATATTGAACTTCTTGAATAAGTCCTTGGTGTACTTTGTTTGAGAGACAAATGTACCTTCCTTAGTTTGCTTGATTTGCAACCCGAGAAAGAATTTGAGTTCACTCATCATAGACATCTCAAACTTCTCTGAGATTAGTTTTCCAAATTTTTCACTAAAGAGAGGGTTAGTTGAACCAAATATGATATCATCAACATAAATTTGGCATACAAATAGTTCTCCATTAACCCTTTTAGTAAAAAGAGTAGAATCAATTTTACCAATTTCAAAACCACTTGTAGTAAGGAACTTGGTCAAGCATTTATACCATGCTCTAGGAGCTTGTTTAAGACCATAAAGAGCTTTGTGAAGTTTGTAAACATGATTTGGTTTCTTAGGATTGATAAAGCCGGGAGGTTGTTTGACATAAACTTCCTCCTCTATTTCACCATTTAGAAAAGCACTTTTAATGTCCATTTGGCACAAGGTGATATTATGGTGATTAGCATAGGCAAGTAAGATGCGAATGGACTCAATTCTAGCAACGGGAGCATACGTCTCACCATAGTCCATACCTTCGACTTGTGTGTACCCTTGGGCGACGAGACGTGCTTTGTTGCGAACCACTTGTCCATCTTCATCTTGCTTGTTGCGAAACACCCATTTGGTACCAATGATGTTGTGATTTTTGTCAGGCTTCTCGACCAATGTCCAAACTTGGTTTCTCTCAAAATTATGTAGCTCTTCATGCATAGCGTTTATCCAATCTGGATCTTCCAATGCTTCTTCAACCTTCATAGGTTCAATGCTAGAGATGAATGAATAGTTTTCACAAAAGTTAGCTAAACAAGTTTTTGAGCGAGTGATTCTCCCGGTTTGTATATCACTGAGAATTTGCTCGACGGGATGATCTTTGGCAATTCTTGCTCGAACTCGTGAGAGCTTTTGCTTCGGTCTTCGTTGAACATCTTCTTCATCTTGTTCTTCTTCTTGGCCTTCTTCATTGTTGACGTCGTCGTTCTCTTGTCGTGGTGGAGAAGGAGGTTGTTGATGTTCATCTTGACGTACTTCCTCGTTTTCTTCATCTTGGTGTGTCCCACTTGTGGATGCTTCCGTGTCGATTCTTGGTTCACCTTGTCGTGAAGTAGAAGCTTCCACTTGGACGGATGAAGTACTCTCCTTCACCTCCGTTGGACGAATTTTGCCAATGGACAAGTCTTGAATTGCTTCTGAAGAGTCTTTGTCTCCTACATCAATTGGCAATTGCTCTACTTGCGAGCCATTAGATTCATCAAACTTCACATCTACCGTCTCTTCAACCTTTCGGGTGAAATTGTTGTAGACACGGTAAGTGTGAGAGTTTGAGCCATAACCAAGTAGAAAACATTCATGAGATTTAGGAGCAAACTTTGAACGACGATGCTTATCAAGAATGTAGCACTTTGAGCCGAATACTCGAAAGTATCCAACTTGGGGTTTGTTACCGGTGAGAAGCTCGTATGCCGTCTTGCCGAGTAGCTTGTGAAGATATAAGCGATTTGTTGCGTGACAAGCTGTCTCAACCGCTTCTGCCCAAAAGTGCTTTGGCATCTTGTATTCATCAAGCATCTTTCTTGCCATTTCGATGAGCGTCCGGTTCTTCCTCTCAACAACTCCATTTTGTTGAGGTGTGTACGTAGCCGAGAACTCGTGTGAAATCCCTTCTTCGTCAAGAAAGGTGTCCACATTTGCGTTCTTGAACTCCGTTCCGTTGTCACTCCGAACCTTCTTGATCTTCACATCAAACTGATTTTGGGCATTCCTAGCGAAGTTTCTGAAGATCTTCTGGACCTGCGACTTGTCATTAAGAAAGAACACCCACGTAAATCTTCAAAAGTCATCAACTATAACGAGACCAAAAGAATTTCCACCGAGACTCTTGTAGGGGTTGGGACCAAAAAGATCCATGTGAAGTACCTCGAGTGGCCTCCTTGTGGTCATGATGTTCTTCACGGGATGTCTTCCTCCAACCTGTTTACCTGCTTGACAAGCACTGCAAAGTCTATCCTTATCAAATATGACATCATTAACTCCAAGGATATGATTTCCTTTAATAAGCTTGTCAAGGTTTCTCATGCCAACGTGACCTAGTCGTCTATGCCACAACCAACCTTTTGAGGATTTAGCAACAAAGCAAGTTTTAGGTTGTGCCTTTTTAGAGAAATCGACAATGTAAAGATCTCCTCTACGCGTACCCGTAAAGACCATTTTATGATTGTCTCGACGAAATACTTGGCAATCTACCTCAGTAAATAGGACATTCAAACCGAAATCAGCAAGTCTAGATACTGAAAGTAAGTTGTAGCCAAGAGATTCAATGAGCATGACATTTTGAATGGAACTATCATGTGAGATGGCCACCTTACCAAGGCCAACCACTTTACCCTTTGAATTATCACCAAAGGTGACATATTTTCGAGGGCCGTCATTTTCAGCAATCTCACAAAACATCTCTTCATCTCCGGTCATATGATCAGTACATCCACTATCAAGAACCCATTCCTTTCCTCCTGATTCATATCCCCGAAGATTTGCCATAAGACCAAAATGTCTCATTGCATCATCAAGATCGAAGTCACTATCATCATCATCATAATATTCATGTTCATCATGATCTTGTGACTCATCATTTCCTAGAGAGGGTAATTCATTAGATAAATGATCATCAAGGTGGTCACTT